>NC_025694.1:6323142-6331198 GCF_000633955.1 Camelina sativa
TTTTTTTTTTTTTTTTTGGTTGTTACTTCAATCTGAATTTGGTTTGGATCTAGCAGAAGCTTTTTTTAAAGGGAAACCTGCAGTTGAATCAATGTTAATTGAATACAGTTGAACTACTTGTATTCATTTAGACGCTTATTGATCTTAATTAGATCTCTAAACTGAGATTGGAAAGTGTTTTTTTTTTTAAATGCTTGTTATTATGGAGTTAGATACTACTTAGATCCATAGATTCACAGAAAAAATGGGGATGATGGTCTGATTGTTTCCTTTATTGTTTGATTGTGACATTTTCTAGAACTGGTTTAATGGAGACTCCTCGTAGTAAACCGTCACCGCCAACACCAAGAGTTAGTAAACCAACAGGGACTAAATCATCAGATGGCAATTCACCATCTCCGGTTCACAGCAATCGTCTTTCACTAGACCGTTCACCGCAATCTGTTAACTCCAGGCCTGTTTCTGATCGTAGGACTGCAAGGGTTCCTACTCCACCTGAGGCAAGTAGTTTTGAATCAAGTCCATCCATTTGAATAGCCTGAAGTTTTGATTTTTAGAACTTTGAAAAACTAATTTATTGATCATTGTCATTTTTTAGAAATCGCAATCACGGTTAGGGAAGGGAACTGAGCTACTGGCTCAACTGAATCAAATTCAGGAGGATTTGAGGAAAGCTAATGAGCAAATAGAAAGGCTCGAGAAAGACAAAGCTAAAGCTCTTGATGATCTTAAAGCATCAGAGAAACAGACTAAAGAAGCCAATGAGAAACTCAGAGAGGCATTAGCAGCTCAGCGGAGTGCTGAGGAGAGTTCCGAGATTGAGAAATTCCGAGCGGTTGAACTAGAACAGGCGGGAATTGAAGCGGTTCACAAAAAGAAAATCTCTTGGAAGAAAGAAGTTGAGTCTATAAGAAGCCAGCATGCTTTGGACATCTCAGCTCTTCTCTCTACTACAGAAGAGCTCCATAGGATGAGACAAGAACTGGCTATGACTGCAGATGCTAAGAATAAGGCTCTCAGTCATGCTGAGGAAGCCACGAAGATTGCTGAAAATCAGGCTGAGAAGGCTGAGGCTCTTTCTTCCGAACTAAGCCGCTTAAAAGCATTGGTTGGTTCAGATGAACAAAAGAAAGCTACTGAAAGCGACGAGGTTGTGTGTAAACTGAAATCTGAGATTGAGATGTTGAGAGGGAAACTTGAGAAAATTAGCATCCTGGAGAATACGCTGAAGGATCAAGAAGAGTCCATGGAACAGCTCCAGGTCGATCTTGAAGCTGCTAAAATGGTTGAATCCTATGCTAATAACTTAGCAGCAGAGTGGAAGAACAAGGTTGATAAACTTGAAAAACAAGTTGAAGAATCAAATAAGTTTAAGACATCTGCTTCAGAATCTTTAGATTCAGCTATGAAGCAGCTGGAGGTAAACAGTCATGCGCTTCATGAGGCAGAGTTGAGTAATGCAGCGTTAAAAGAAAAGGTTGAGTCACTGGTGGCGACGTTTGGAAGGCAGGAAAAAGATCTTGAGGAATCTCAAGGCCATGTTTGCAGTTTAAACCAAGAAACTTCTAAGCTTGGAAAGCTTGTTGAGTCAATAAAATATGACCTTACAACCACCCAAGAGGAAAAGTTTAGGGCTTTGGAGAATGAAAAGACTGCAACATCACATATTCAGAACCTATTAAACGAAAAGACAGAAGTTGCGACAGAGTTTGAAAACTGTAAGAAGGAACAAGAGAAAAGAATGAAAGATATGGAAAGCTTAACTTTGGACTTGCAACAAGTATCTTTGGAAGCAAGGGAAGCAAAGGAGAAGCTCTTAACATGTCAAGCGGAGCTCGAACATTGTGGATTCCAGATTGAAGGTTTGAATTTGGCTGAAAAAAATACAAATGAGAAGTATGAAAAAATGCTTGAAGATGCAAGAAACGAACTTGATAGCCTGAAAAGTAGTTTGGAAAACACTCAGAATGAGTTTTTCAATTCTAAGACTGAGTGGGAACAAAGAGAACTTCATTTGATGGTTTGTGTGAAGAAATCAGAAGAGGAAAATCACTCTGTGCAGGAAGAACTTAGCGAGGTGAGGAACTTGCTTAATCTTAAGGAAATTGAGGCATGTGCAGCGAAAGACGAAGAAGCCAAAGTGAAACTTAGTCTTAAAGAACTTGAGGAGGAGGTTAAGGAGCTGCAGGAAAGAGTTGGAGAAGCTAAAGCTGAAAGCCTGAAAGTTACAGAAAGCTTGTTGGAGAAAGAAGAGGAGCTAAAGAACGCTGCTGCAGAAAGCAGAAAACTCAGAGAAATAGAGGTTTCTTCTCTTGAAAAAATTGATGAGCTGACAAAGGTGAATGAAAGCTTGATTGATAAAGAAACAAAACTGCAGAGCGTTATTCAAAGAGCGGAAGAGCTCAGAGTTAGGGAGATTGATTATCTCAAAAAGATTGAAGAGTTGTCAGCGGCGAATGAGAGCTTGGTTGAAAAAGAAACCAAACTGTTGAGCATTGTTCAAGAAGCTGAGGAGCTTAGAAGAAGGGAGCTTGCTTGTCTGAAGAAAATTGAAGAGTTGTCAGCAGTGAACGAGAGATTGGTTGAGAAAGAAACCAAATTGCAGAGCAGTATTCACGAAATTGAGGTGCTCAAAGAAAAGGAGGCTGAATATATCAAGCAGATCGAGGAATTTTCATTGTCGAATGAAAAATTAGTAGAGAAAGAGGCCAAACTGCAGACCATTGTTGAGGAATATGAAGGGCTAAGAGAGAAGGAGTCTTCTTATCATAGGCAGATTGAGGAGTTATCAAAGGTAAATGAAGTCTTTGCTGATACAGAAACCAAACTCCAGAGTTCTACTAAAGAAAACGAAGAGCTAAGAGAAAGGGAAGTTGCCTATCTTACGAAAATTGAAGAGTTAGCGATGCTGCAAGAAAATCTTCTTGATAAAGATAATGAGCTGCATGATATGGTCCTTGAGATTGAAGACCTTAAAGCCAAGAACTGTCTAGCTGAAAAGAAGATTGAAGAGCTATCAAATCTAAATAATAGCTTGCTCGTGAAAGAGAGAGAGATACAAGTTGTTGTTTGTGAAAATGAGGAGCTCAAATCTAAAGAAGCCTCATCACGCAAGACAAAAGAGCAGTTGTCCGATCTTAAACAAAATTTGGTTGATAAAGAAAACGAGCTGAAGACTGCAGTTGTTGAGAATGAGAAGCTCAAGGCCCAAGCTGCCTCATCACTTGAGAAGATTGGAGAGTTGACACATCTTAAACAGAGTTTACTTGATAAAGAGAACGAGTGGCAGAGTGTTTTTCAAGAAAACGAGGAGCTTAAGGCCAAGGAGGCATCATCTTTAAAGAAGATTGATGAGTTATTACATCTCGAGCAGAGCTGGCTTGATAAAAGAAACGAATCTCAGAGAATTAGTCAAGAAAATCAAGAGCTTAAGGTGCAGGAAGCTTCAGCGTCAAAGAAGATAGAGGAGTTGTCAAAGATGAAAGAGACTCTACTTGAGAAAGAAACTGAGTTGCAAACCGTAATTCAGACTAACGATGATTTGAAAGCTACGGAGGCTTGTGCGCTTAAGAAGATAGAAGAGTTATCAAAGTTACTAGAAAAAGCTTCTTCCACACAAGAGAAACCAGATGAGAACGGCAAGCTCAGAGGAATCGAAAAAGATTATGACTTACTCCCTAAAGCAGAGGAAAATGGTCTCAGGTGCATACAAGAGGTTACTAATACCATTCCTTCTGATCACAGAACCGGAGAAGAAAAAGTACAAGAAATTCCAATGGAAGCCATTGATAGACATTTGAAAGATGACACAGCAATCCATTGGTTAGCTCACAAAGTTGAAGCAATAGGAGAAGGAGACAAAGATAAAGAATCCATAGAAGGAGAAGGCTATCATTTAGAAAAGAGAGAAGCTTCTTCAGAAAGAGAGACAGAGCATGACTTTGCTGAAGAGGAACTAGAATCGAAAGCAGAAGGCAGGGAGCAGTTAATTAATGGCTTGTATTCAGGAGAACACACGGAAGATGGTGGAAGTTTGCTCTCAAAGGACCAACAGCAGAAAAAGAAGAAACCTTTGCTCCGAAAGTTTGGAAATTTACTGAAAAAGAAGAGTAGTAGCAGCAGCAGCAGCCAGAAATAGAGGAATAAAATGTGAGGATTATACTACAATCTCTATCGCAACTGAACATTCCTTGGTTGATTTGGCTCAAATCTTTAATAGTATAGCTCCAGTTACATGTATGGTGATTGATCTTTGTTTTCCCTTCTTCAAGATCTCATCGTCCCTTGAAACTCTGATCTAACTGACTGATTTACATTTTAACCAAAAGACAGCCATGTTTCTAAAGCTTACAAAAACATACACTGAAACAACCTAACAGAACAGATACACAATAACAGATATAGAGAAATATGTAGAGAGAGTCACAGACACACACACACACACACACACACACTGTGTTAAAAGACGAAGCCGTTGGAGTTTTTACCATCTAGAGAGTGGGAGTTTTTACCATCTAGAGAGTGGGAGTTTTTACCATCTAGAGAGTGGATACATTCTCGTTCAGAAGTAGTATAGCCGTGCGGATACCTTGTTCAATACGACGCTTTTTGCCTTGCGTTTTGTGATGCCTCATCTGAATCATCTTATATGTACGATGAATAGCCATGAATCATTTTGCACTTCATTCACTAGACGGCAAACATTTTTTTTTTCCGGATCCAAAATCTTTAACTAACTTTCATATGTCCGAATTGATTAATTTTACCGGGAAAAAAATAAATCTTTGACACATATAGACAAACAAAGCGGTGACCATTGAACTACCATGATCAATCCGTACGTTGCGAACATAAAGTCTTATCAACTAGAAACTTTTATATATTGTAAGAGATCCAATGAGAGTTTCTTGGAGCATTATTAATTAAGCTCACATATAGACGTGATTCAAAAGGAAAGGGATCTAGAAAAGACCTTCTTCACGGCTTTCCATGTGAAGGATGATGTTCTAATGAGTGATAAAGGAGGTCTTATATTGAATCTAGGAGGCGACGTGGAATACGTATAAAACGCCGATGACTTTTTTGAGTCCAATGAAGTTTTCGTAGGGTCTTCTTTCACGACGATGCCATCATCAACGCTCTCTTGATCATCATTATTGTCGTCTACATTCCAAAACCGAGCTTCTTTGCGCTTCTTTTTCACCGTTGCTAACACATCAAGTTTGTTACAAATTCCCCACACCGTCACCTTCTGATTGTAGTAGTCTACTTTCACTGAATATATTCCTGATTATATATTCGTTGTACAGAAAAGTAAAAGCTTATTGGTTACATATGTATCTACATTTCATGAAATCATTTATGATTAACCATATAGGTGGGAGGCTAATCAAAAATCTTGATCATGTACCTTTGAGATGAGAAAGAGCCTNTAGAGAGTGGGAGTTTTTACCATCTAGAGAGTGGATACATTCTCGTTCAGAAGTAGTATAGCCGTGCGGATACCTTGTTCAATACGACGCTTTTTGCCTTGCGTTTTGTGATGCCTCATCTGAATCATCTTATATGTACGATGAATAGCCATGAATCATTTTGCACTTCATTCACTAGACGGCAAACATTTTTTTTTTCCGGATCCAAAATCTTTAACTAACTTTCATATGTCCGAATTGATTAATTTTACCGGGAAAAAAATAAATCTTTGACACATATAGACAAACAAAGCGGTGACCATTGAACTACCATGATCAATCCGTACGTTGCGAACATAAAGTCTTATCAACTAGAAACTTTTATATATTGTAAGAGATCCAATGAGAGTTTCTTGGAGCATTATTAATTAAGCTCACATATAGACGTGATTCAAAAGGAAAGGGATCTAGAAAAGACCTTCTTCACGGCTTTCCATGTGAAGGATGATGTTCTAATGAGTGATAAAGGAGGTCTTATATTGAATCTAGGAGGCGACGTGGAATACGTATAAAACGCCGATGACTTTTTTGAGTCCAATGAAGTTTTCGTAGGGTCTTCTTTCACGACGATGCCATCATCAACGCTCTCTTGATCATCATTATTGTCGTCTACATTCCAAAACCGAGCTTCTTTGCGCTTCTTTTTCACCGTTGCTAACACATCAAGTTTGTTACAAATTCCCCACACCGTCACCTTCTGATTGTAGTAGTCTACTTTCACTGAATATATTCCTGATTATATATTCGTTGTACAGAAAAGTAAAAGCTTATTGGTTACATATGTATCTACATTTCATGAAATCATTTATGATTAACCATATAGGTGGGAGGCTAATCAAAAATCTTGATTATGTACCTTTGAGATGAGAAAGAGCCTTCTTCACTTTCTTCTCGCAACCGTAAGAATACAAAGGCACCATCATTTCTACGTACTGTGCTTCCACCTTATTGTACACCGGCACGATTTGAAGATCACCCATTATATAGTTTAACTATGTAGATATATATTTTGATCAATTTCTTTCTAATTTCGAACTCAGACTATAAATGCACACTTATCTATATATATAGTAGAGAGATACCCGAACATATATAGGTGCGGTGCATGTTGTTGAAGTCGTCATGTTATAAGCTTTTTAAGATCCAATGACTTGGATTTAGTGTAAAGTGTGTCACCAATTTTCTCTTTGTTATATAGTTTTTCACAAAATACGTCTTTGTTTAGACTTTGGATCCCATGTTACATGTTCATCTTTTTCTTTATCCTACCAAAAGAAAACATGAACTGAATTTTTTGAAATATAAGCAAAATAAATTAGTTTCTTAGAAAAAGGTTAGACAAAAGGGCCTTTTAATGTATAATGTTCTCATCTTTTAAAAAATATTTTTTTTTTGAATTAAAAAACTGTAACTAATGCTTTCATTGAGAGTTGAACTCAAGACCTCCCGCTTACTAAACGGGTGCTCTAACCAACTGAGCTATGAAAGCTTTTATTTTTTAATATATTTATTTTCATACCTTTTCTTGTTTTATAAAATCGCATAGTTCCTCTCTTAAAACTTGCGTCTTGTTCCTCGATATAAAACTTGCGAACGTCCAATAATTCATACGATTACGAATGTCACTTTTTCAACCTCACGTCGATTGCTCATGTCGGTCAACACACGGTTTGGAGTCATCAGATTACACAATTGCTCCCATAGATTTCTATATGACTACACCTCAACAAGCGATCGATATGTAATATATATGTATATATAATCAGTAGTCATCTATATTTGAATTCAAGTATAAATAGTAGTGCGTCAAAGGCGAAATGAACTGCACGTGAATGGTCAAAGGAAACCTAAACTTTTTCATATTTTAGAAAAAGGTTGGTGCATGACGTCGACGTGGATACTTTTTAAAGGTGAGATGGGGCTTCGCGTCATTTGCCATTTTATTTTTGGACATCGGTATCAGGACATCCCCGTCAAAGGATTTAACGAAAGTATCTTAAAACATATTTTATTTTTAATTTTGAAAAAAATGAAATTAAGAATTTCTTAATAAACTTAGATATTTCATGGGTCCATTGAAGGTTGTTAAATTTGAGATTGTTAAATTTGAGGTTGTTAAATTTGAGGTTCTTAAAAAAATATATATATATTTGTAATTGTAAATTATTATGGTATTTTGTTTAAATTCATAAGACTTGTATACTTTTAAAAAACTTAAAAATATTGCATTTAATAAAAATTTAAACAAACATTACATAAAAGCATATTAAAAATAAATTACGAAATGATTAATTTTAATATTGATTTGTGCCAAACTTTTCCCATATATGCTCAACCAAATCCGCTTGCAGTCGGTCATGTATTTTCTTGTCACGAACTTCATTTCGAATGGTTATCGTATCGCCCATCATATTTCTGAGATTTGAAGGGATGTCTGTAGAATACGTGAAATCCACTTCCGAAGTTCGGTTTGATTCTACTTGTGCAAATGTGGCCTCATCATACTGAGTATACCCATCACGTTCATCTTCTACAATCATGTTGTGCAATATGATACATGCTCTCATTATGTTTCCAATTTTTAC
>NC_025694.1:6331630-6344637 GCF_000633955.1 Camelina sativa
GTTGTTAAATTTGAGGTTCTTAAAAAAGTATATATATATTTTTATTGTAAATTATTATGGTATTTTGTTTAAATTCATAAGACTTGTATACTTTTAAAAAACTTAAAAATATTGCATTTAATAAAAATTTAAACAAACATTACATAAAAGCATATTAAAAATAAATTACGAAATGATTAATTTTAATATTGATTTGTGCCAAACTTTTCCCATATATGCTCAACCAAATCCGCTTGCAGTCGGTCATGTATTTTCTTGTCACGAACTTCATTTCGAATGGTTATCGTATCGCCCATCATATTTCTGAGATTTGAAGGGATGTTTGTAGAATACGTGAAATCCACTTCTGAAGTTCGTTTGATTCTACTTGTGCAAATGTGGCCTCATCATACTGAGTATACCCATCACGTTCATCTTCTACAATCATGTTGTGCAATATGATACATGCTCTCATTATGTTTCCAATTTTTACTTTATCCAACATAAGAACTGGGTTTTTGACTATGGCAAATCGAGCTTGCAAGACTCCAAAAACACGTTCGACATCTTTACGTACAACTTCTTGGTACGTAGCAAATAACGATGCTTTCGGATCTTGTGGCATTGAAATTGATTTGACAAAAGTAGCCTATTTTGGATAAATACTATCGGTGAGATAGTAAGCCATACGATATTGTCGTCCGTTGACAAAGTATTTTACTTTGGGAGCTACATCTTGTAATATGTCATCAAAAACTGGTGAGCGATCGAGAATATTGATATCATTTAATGTACCTGGAGCTCCAAAAAATGCATGCTATTTCCAGAGGTCTTGTGAAGCTACAGCCTCTAAAATAATTGTTGGCTTTCCAGATCCACGTGTATATTGACCTTTTCATGCAGTCGGGCACAAGGCCCTCCATTTAAAAACCCTTTAAACTTTGCTTTCCCCCGTGCATTCTGAATTCATGCTTTTCAAAATAAAAACAAAAAGAAACCATAGTCCATAACCATTTTTGTATAAACTTTTTAAGTCACTAATAATTTTCCTTGTAGAATGAATTTCAGTTTCAACTAAATCCTTTAAAACCCTTTTTCAAAAAAAAAAAAAACTAAATCCTTTAAAATAAGTAAACAAACACATATGGATCTTACAGGGTTCTTAGTGGGCTAGATAGAGATAAGCCCAATAGCAACAGGCTGTATTTAACTACCCATCGAAGCCCAAACCAGATATATATTTTTTTTTGCCTCCGCTCCACGCCAAATTGCGTGAAGGCTTCAAGATCCGGCGAAGAAGCAGCACCTGAATAGTGTGAAAGACGCATATAAGAGGTTTTTGTTTGGGGTTTTTCCTTTTTTTTTGTTTTTTAATTTCTACAAATTTCTGATTCCAAACAACAACAAAGGATGATGAACCACCTCGTTCGTAAAAGCTCCGTCGGTTACACCGCCTTGAAGTCCGTCGCGTACCTCCGCCAATCTTCCCTAACCACCTCTCCTCCTCCGATTTTCTCCGCCGCCGCATCAACCGTTCGCCACTTCACTTCCGCCGGCTATCCTTCTAACAGGTACGATTTCGTTTACCCTTGTGTGAAATTCCGAACGATGTTGAGTAGAGAGAGAGAGAGATAACCGTTAGGATTGATTTTACGGATGCTCGTTTGGTGTAGTTTTCAATTAACGCCGCCGGTGAACTGGGGAATCCGGATAGTTCCGGAGAGGAAGGCTTTTGTGATCGAGCGATTCGGTAAATACGCTAAGACGTTGCCGTCGGGGATTCACTTTCTCATTCCGTTCGTGGATCGTATTGCTTATGTTCATTCCCTCAAGGAAGAAGCAATCCCGATTCCAAATCAGACTGCGATTACTAAAGACAACGTTAGTATTCACATCGATGGTGTTCTCTACGTTAAGGTCCGTCTATCTTCTTTATCTTTTATCAATCCATTTTCTCACTTCCTTCGTTACTGCTTTCTTCTTATCGATTTTGGATTTTTGGCAGATTGTGGATCCTAAATTAGCTTCTTATGGCGTTGAGAGTCCTATCTATGCTGTTGTACAGCTTGCTCAGACCACGATGCGTAGTGAGCTTGGTAAGATCACGCTTGATAAGACTTTTGAGGAAAGAGACACTCTCAACGAGAAGATAGTGGTTTGTTTTCTTATCCTTCTTTTATCTCTGTATTTAAGCTCCATTACATTGCAAAGAATTTAGAATCTGCTACTTGTTCAATTTCAAAGTCTAGTCAATTTAGCTTGACTATTGTTGTTGGTGTTAGTCCCTACTGATCATTTGCAGCTTCAGCTGTTTAGTTGGAAAAATTTATCACTTCTGGCAATGTTGTTTGTATTCCACAAGTTGTTGGGTTTATGGATTTTTGATTCAGCTGGGGGGATTTAGTCATGTTGTATTTGTTGGATATCCAAAGTCATTTGCGTCTCTTTTCCAAATCATAAGGAGACCTGATGGTTAGAGGAAGTATATCCATTAAAGAAGAAAACATATGATGGATTTTTGAGATGGATATACATTCTTGCAGGAAGCCATCAATGTTGCTGCAAGAGACTGGGGTCTTCAGTGCCTTCGTTATGAGATAAGTAAGTTGTTTGTGTTTTCTTTTTTCAGGTGATATATTTTTTTTTTTTGCCTATTTCTAATCTATGTATTTCCAGGGGACATTATGCCCCCTCATGGAGTGAGAGCTGCTATGGAAATGCAAGCTGAAGCTGAGCGTAAAAAGAGAGCCCAGATCCTTGAGTCTGAAGGTAAACCTTACTGTGTTTTCTTTGAAAACTCATCTTCGAGGCCTGCTTAGCGTGTTTCTTATCATTGCTTTACTATATTTAACAGGAGAAAGGCAATCCCATATCAACATTGCTGATGGTAAAAAAAGTTCTGTAATCTTGGCATCTGAAGCAGCAAAGATGGACCAGGTGAATCGAGCACAAGGTTAGTAAGCCATTATGATTAAGAAAGAGAACACATAGCATGTAATCTCAATTGTTAGTTAATTACGTTAGGGGGAAGTTTTTATTCCATTTGCTTATTCTTTCACTATACACCGATGAATGCTTGGTGCATGAGGAACTGTTTTATTCCCTGCTAATGCACGATATGGTTGCTATTTCCCACTGTATTTTACTGATATTATCCTCTGATGATGTTCAACAGGTGAGGCAGAAGCAATACTAGCTAGAGCACAAGCAACTGCGAGAGGTCTTGTCTTGTTATCTCAGTCTCTCAATGAAACTGGGGGAGTAGAGGTGAGTAACTGGGATTAAGCAGGGGAATGGTATTCATATTTTAGATTTTGACGAACTAGCTTTTCTTCATAGTATCTACACAAATTTCTAGATGTGTATGTCTTCATAGCACTAATATTACTGGGCTTAATGTTCTTTACTTTTTGGTGTCCAAAATATGATCTCATACTTTATCGCTGTGCAATTTGCAGGCGGCGAGTTTGAGAGTTGCAGAACAATACATTCAAGCCTTCGGTAACATTGCCAAGGAGGTAAATGAATATATCACAACA
This sequence comes from Camelina sativa, assembly GCF_000633955.1. NCBI lineage: Eukaryota > Viridiplantae > Streptophyta > Magnoliopsida > Brassicales > Brassicaceae > Camelina > Camelina sativa. The sequence goes on from NC_025694.1 coordinate 6,335,149, forward strand.
TTCCTTTCCAATCTCTTGGCATAGGCATAACTCGGGCTTATTTAATGTTCTTGTGTTTTTTTGTTGGGGTGTTTAGGGGACGACAATGTTGCTTCCAAGTGGTGCTTCAAATCCTGCCAGCATGATTGCTCAAGCTTTAACAATGTACAAAAGCCTTGTCATCAATGGTCCAAGCAGTGATCACCAAGTAACAGAAGAACTTGATGAAGCAGACATGGAAGACTTGGGTGGGAAACATATATCAGAAGGCTCTAATAACCGATCAGGCTCAACACCTTTTGACACAGAGAATTCAAGTCACACCAGTGAACCACGATTTTCTCTTCAGGATCGCACCAAGGATCCGCGGTAGGCAGCCAAACCAGGGATGATGATACAATTCTTTGTGCCTGAGAAAACTGGAAGCAATTTTTCATCTTTCAAATATGAGACAGTAACCATCTTCTTCGTTTGAATGGCTAGAATATCATCACTTTGCATATATAAAACATCGTTTTTCTTGTTTTTCTTAGAAGAGGTTTCCCACTGGATTCGTTCTGAGCATTATCCTTCTGTTTTTTTATCCATCTTTGTTCGTTCCCATTGCATTGCTGCTTAGACCCGAATTTGTTATCTGCAATTCCGTTCTGTTATTCAGTTTGATTGCAATATTGCAATCTAATAATGAGGAGCTTTGTGAATCCATGAAATGTTGTCCCCTGACCGGAAATAGAAGAATGGTGGAGATTAAAGTTGTCTTCCGGATAAATAGGTGGTGACAGAGAATCGACGAAGTTGTAATGACTCGTAAATCTGAAAATGACCAAACTTTACCTGAAATAGCTTAAGCCTCACCATCCCTCCTATATAACTCTCTTCACAGCCATCTCCTTCATTTGCACAGCCTGCAATCGTAAAATAAGAAATTTAATCTTGGCCTCTTTGTCTAGGGGGAATTTTATATTTCTTTCTTTTGTTTTGGCTCCACAGCTCTTCCCATTGTAATTTGCATTTTCAAACTAATCCCTTCAACCAAATACCATGGGAGGCTGTGCGAGCAAACCTAAAGAATCTGACATTGTCGAAGCCTCCGTCCCGACCGAAAATGTTGTTGTTGAGTCCAAGGATGCCACAACCGAGACAGATGCCACATTAACTCAGGTTTGTGGATTCCATTTTATCATATTTTTTTTTGGCTTTGTCACTGTGTTCTCTAATTTTATCGTTTCTTTTATAAATCTCTCAAAGACGCATTTTGGTACTGCATGGGTTTAGAGAATATAGTCAAGTCTCTTTATAAGAGCCTCATTGTTTGTTACTATTTACGTTTGCGTTTGTGTTCCATGTTATACATTCTATCTAGTTATTATATATCATGGAAGCTCAAACGCAAAAATATTTCTCCCTCGGTTCCTTATTGATCCTATTTTTAGTTTTTTTTTTTTTTTTTTTTGTAATTTTCAATTTTCTATAACTCTAAATCAAATAGTATTTAGTTATTTTTCTTGAATTTTGCAATTCATCATCAAAACCTATTAAAAAGTGCATTGGTAACTTGAAAATTACATCTTTTTAAAACAATTTTTTTTCCTAAAAATAGGATCAATAAAGAACGGAGGGAGTATGAAATGTGATTCGTCATACAATGTCTAAAATAACTTCTCTGAGTATACAATGTCTAAAATAATTTCAATATTAGAAGAATTCTTGAAGATTCTTGAATTAAAAACATGAAGTTTAACATTTAAACAGAATTGAGTACAAATTCTTGATTGAACAAACTCATATAAAGTTGAAACCAATTAATGTTGCTGGTTTGTTGAATCACAGGAGAAGACAGAAGAGTCCAGCGAAGAGACAAAGAAGGAAGGTGAGACAAAAGAGGATTCCTCTGAGTCAACCAAGGCCGAGCCAACTCCAGAAGCTGTGAAGGAAGAAGAGAAAGCTCCTGCTGAGACTGAGCCACCAACACAAGAGACCACACCTGCCAAAACCGATGAGGCCCCTCTCGTGATCCTTTGATTGTCATTTCTAAATCTCAAAATCATGTGTATGCATGCGCGCAAGTGCAAGTGTTCCTCACTATTCTATTGTCAATTCTCATGTACATTGTATTGTGTCCGCCTCTAGTACTAAAATCTCGTTATGAAAAAATACATTCCTCTTTTCTATAGCTTATGTTGTGTAAGAACAACACTAAAACCGGACTATATCAGCTGGGACTACTATAACCAATTAGATATCTAGAGGCTCCTCTATGCACCAAAAAGCTTTCTCTTGCTAGCTAATTGTTGGTTCTGGTACGACCATTGGTCACATTCTAAAAACCTGAGACACTACTTGGAAATAAAGAGACATGTGAGATAAGGCATCTCACCACACCATTACTCTAGTAGACTTTGGGGAAATGGAAACTGGTTGGATGTCAGGGATGATGAAGTTTGTGACACAAAAAAAAAAAAAAAAAACAGTTGGCTGGCTACTTCTTCTCCAATCGATACTTGTTGAGTTCTTATAAATTATGTGTTGGCTACTTAGCAACTGGGAATAATGGCGTTGTCAACATTTTTTTTTGTTTTTTCCAAAACCTAGTATCAGTAGTGACGGAACAATCGACTGCCATATGTCTAGGCAGTGCTCAACTGATACAATCAATGGAAAAAAAAAAACACACACACCAAAAAAAAATTAGACAAAAACAAAAGAGACGAGAATTTAGGTTTGAGGCTTTATTTTCCTAAAGTTACATATATACTACTTGACATAGTAATTATGAATATTTTAATGACTGCTTGCTTCATAAGAAAGGTTAACTTAAAATTTATTTTTTGAATTTTGTATAAAGATAATGAACTGGCGGACCTATTAATGAAGAAGGGGGTTCAATTGACCCACCATTCATTTGAAATTTTTGATTTTTTTCGTAAGAGTTTATGGACTTAATTGTATTGAACCCATCATATTTTGGTTTTTGACACCCCATTAATTATAGTCCAATATTTTGACACATGTTAAAAAAAATTTTGAGTCCGCCAGTTGAATGCTAAAGACCGAACAACACCCTGCCAAGTTTATTAGTGGCACATGATACTACGTACATCGTACCATTGGATCCAACTACTATGATCTGGACCAAGGCTCAATCAAGAGTATAAGAGATTAGCGAAGAACATATGGATGTCACATAAATTAGAGATATTTAATTTGTTTGATTTCACTTTCTTACTAATGATTTTGTACCTTGAAAAGAAAATGTTGGATAATTTGCCATGGTGAATCCAGCAAAGAGAAAAAATGTATTTCCTCTGTCCCAATAGATTAGGTTTTTCAGGTTTTTTTTCCTTTTTCATTTTATTAGATTTTTTCAAATACCTCTTACTATATTATGGTTATTTGTATTCTACAGATTTTTATTCTATTGGTTAAAATCTTTTAAATAAATCTTAAATAATATTATGTTACGTATAAATAAGAATACTTTTATAATTTTTTAAACTTTGTACTTTTAGCTTAAAAATAATAAAATAACAGAAAGAGTATAAAAGTATGATTTTAGTGAAGTTTATGCATTTATGTTAGTCAGGCCCGGCTCATCAATTTTATGGGCTATGTGCATTTTAAAAAATGGTCTTTGCAATAACTCTAATTTTTTTTTTTTTTTTTTGTCAAAATGCAATAACTCTAATTTCTGAAATTACTAGGTGCTTCCCCACGCAACGCGTGGGTTGTGGTGTAGTTGGCACTTTTTTGTTTTTTTGGTCTTTTTCGTTTTCTCTTTTGTATTATTTCGTTTTAATTAGGCATATACGGGCTTTGCCGTCACTTTTATTTATATACTATATGTTTATACCATTTCGTTCAGATGTGTATAATTGTGCCGTTTATTTTTTATGAATTATGAAGAGGTTGTTTCTTGCTTTTGAGAGTCCAATCTTATCATTGACTGATATTGTTTCCAATACATTTATTGTATTATAGATTTTCTAATTAACTGCTTATGTAAACTCTTCATACGTTGATGTTGCAATAATAAGTTATTTTTTTTAAATATCTTCCGTGTAAGTGATTATGTTTGTATGCCCATGTTTTGGTCTAATATCAATAAGATCGTTTCTGTTTTTCTTTAGTTGGCTTTGAAACCAATATTGAGTTAAGCAAATAATGGGTCGAATTATGGTGTTAATAAGTAATATAAATTCTTATGTATATATATTGTATATATGTGACTATAAATTTAGCTAACTAAAAAATTATGTAATATTTAAATACAATCTTGAACATATATATATATATATATATTTATTTGTGGGAGGAATGTATGAAATTATTGGATAGAAGTTATTTTTGAGTTAAATGACCTTTAATGTCTTTAAAGTGAGTTAAATATTAATAAATTTTTATATGTGTCTTGACTTTTTTTAAAAGGAATACCAAGTGTTTCCTTCCAAATTTGAAGTGATATAGTATTTTAGTTTTCTTATATGATTTTATGAACTTCAATGTAAAAGTTTTTCAAAGTAATAAGTACACTCACTGATTGAATTATAAAATTTGGAGAAATGTTTATTTCGTTTAATCATCTGCTCTTTTAAATAAATTAAATAAGTATGTTGTTATTCCTACAAATAGGACAACATATATTATAGTTTAACCATGGAGTTAAGCAATGGAAATGGAACTTGTGATTGCAAGACAAAATGCTTATATGTTACACATTGATCGTTTAAAAATGAATAGGAACATCTAATTCTCAAATAAAGTTGATTGTTTTGTTAAAACCAACATATGTGAATTTAAATTTAACTATGCAAATTTAAAAAATAAATATGAATAGATTAGAAAGGCAAGAAATATAAAAGAAATATTTTTTATATAAATAAAATAAAAATTGAAAACAATGTTAAATATATATAATATTTTCTACATTAAAATATAGAATCAAACTCTTACAAGTTACAACACATATGAGATATAACAACATTTGATATTGGTAGGAGAGGAGGAGAGAATGTTTACTATAAGATGGTAATCCAAATTAGATAATGGAGATGAATCTTTAAAAAATAGAACAATGTAATATATATATATATATAATACTTTCTAAATTAAAATATAGAATCAAACTCTTACAACACATATGAGATATAACAACATTTGATATTGGTGGGAGAGGAAGAGAGAATGATTACTTATAAGATAATAATCCAAATTAGATAAAGGAGATAAATCTTTTAAAATAAGAACAATGTAAAATATATATCATGTAGTCTCTAAAATTAAAATTTAGCATTAAAAATTTACAATGATATTTTATTTGTTTTTTACAACCCACACAACAAAAATAAGAAATAAAAAAAAAACGAAAAATGATTTGAGGTATTGTAGAAGAGAATGAAAGAATGTGAAAATGAGATAGTAAAAGAATGTCAATATGAGAGAATGATAGATTGAGAGAATGCTTATTTATATGATAAGAAATGATGGAAGTTACATTTAGAACTATGGAGTTACAATAGTAATTTATTGTGTTTGAATAAAATTGAGTGGTAGAATATGATTAATGCATAATTTATTTTATTTTCAGTTATAATTTTATTTTAATGTGTGAGTTAAATGTATTGTGTTTATTGGATCTTAAATATTGTTTAAAGCAATTAGAAAGCAAAGAAAAAATGAAAAAAAATTAGAAAACATTAAATGAAAAACAACCAATAAGGAGAGACCAAAACCTTACTTTTATATATATGATATATTGCTTTAAACTTTGAAATGAGAAATATATTATAAACAATAATTTTACATGAGAAATATATTAATTTAGCCAACCAAAATATGAATATAAGTTTAGCCAACCAAAATAAATAAAAAATATTAAAATTTAACCAAAATAAATTTCTCTTGAAAGATAATAAGTTAGTAGGAGGAATGAATTAATGTACAATTATTGGATAGGAGTTACATTTGAGTTAAATGGAGTTACATGTCTTTAATTATAAATAAATATTTTAATTTTTTATAACCTAAAATAAAAGGAATACCAAGTGGCTGAATCAAAATTCACATGATTTGGTTGTTTGTTGATATAAACTCAACACTTACACATAATATTTCAAAATAAAAAATATTACTTTTTAAGTGACAAACTAAATTAGTTTTCTTATAAAATTATATGAATTCTTCAATCTCAATAATTTTTAAAATCCCAAGGATAACTTATATTTTTTTGGTTTTCACTCATCAATTTAATTTATAGTGCTAGATTTCATACTAATGGTTTCATCTTTAGAGAATTTAGTGAAATGATATTTTTAAAATTATATTTTATTTTTATATTTAAGTTCCAGTTGAATATGTTTTGTTTTTTGGATCATTTTTTATTTTGATTAAAGACACAAAAAACCAATTGTTTAATTATGTTCTTTTTGTTTTCAAAAACCTCAAATCATAAATATATATATATATATATATATTATATTGATATCTGCAGATTTAACAATTGAATCACAAAACAAAATAGTCTTTATAAATGGATAAATGGATAATTATATTGATCTTTAAATATTATATTGATCTTTATAAATTATTAAAAATGATACATGAATATGTGAGATAACCAGAGACATAATAGATAATTACATATGGATCATTTCAACTTTATGATCTTATTGTGTGGTGAATATTGTAAGGAAGTATGAAAATAATGACTTATAAGATGTTAATATAAAATAGAAAATGGAGATAAACATTTTAAAAGATTAAAATAAATATATAAGATATACATATCATACAAACTCTAAAACTAAGCTTTTACAATGATATTTGATTTGATTTTTTATAACCCATACAACAACAATAACAAAAAAATACAAAACAAAACAAAACAAAACAAAACAAAAAAGAGATTTGAGAGTAGTGGAAGAAGATGAGAGAATGAAAGAGTGATAGACTAAGAGAATAAGATAATGAGTATTTATAGGAAGAGAAATGATGAAAAATTACATTTAGAAAAATGAGAGTTACAATTCTAATTTATTGTTTTGTTTTAATACAATTGATTAATACATCTTAGTGGAGAAATAAAGTTAATGCATAATTTATAGGGAGAAGATATAAAGATTTCAGTTTTATATTATGTGAGTTAAATGTGAAAATTAATTGTTTTAGATTTGTGTTTTGATATAAATTTTAGTGGAGAAATAAAGTTAATGCATAATTTATAGGGAGAAGGTATAAAGATTTCAGTTTTATATTATGTGAGTTAAATGTGAAAATTAATTGTTTTAAATTTGTGTTTTAATATAAATTTTTTTTTTGTTAAAATTTGCCAAGTGGACCAATAAGGAGAGACTGAAACTCTACTTTTATATATATGATTTTTGAAAAACCCCCTAAAATATGAATTTTTCTTTGAAAAATTGCTCTAAAATATAACAAAATTTTGCCAAAAAATGGTGGTGCCAGTGGAAATTTGCACTTGTCTTACGCCGAGCCTGATGTTAGTTGAAATTAAATTGAAGGAACGAAATTCTCGCTGCCCTACTCACATATACTACCGCCCACCATTGGCCTACTACCCATGTGGATCAAGCCAGACTCAATTACTGGTAACGGACCCATCGACATATCAATGCAAGAAAAAAACAAAAGGAGTAAATAATTTTTGACAGAGTACAGACAGAGTGACATTGGCCAATGGCCACCATAGATTTTTCATACCAAACTTGGCGTAATATATGTAAGTCCTTTTAGTCTCCAAATTAAGCAACGCAGAGATACAACAACAAAAAAAAAAAAAAANAAAAGAATACTTAAATGGGTAGATCGAGGTTTCATGCACTTATGTATCCATGGTTCGCAACAGGCCATATGACTCCGTTCCTTTATCCTGCCAACAAATTGGCTGAAAGAGGTCATATGGTTACTTTCTTGCTTCCTAAGAAAGCTTTGAAACAGTTAGAACATCTCAATCTGTTTCCACACAACATTGTCTTTCGATCTGTCACCGTCCCTCATGTCGATGGTCTCCCCCTTGGCACAGAGACAGCCTCTGAGATCCCGGTGTCAACCACTGATCTCTTGATGTCCGCTATGGATCTCACACGTGATCAAGTTGAAGTTGTGGTTCGAGCCGTGGAACCGGACCTGATCTTCTTTGACTTTGCTCATTGGATTCCAGAAGTAGCTAGAGACTTCGGCCTTAAGACGGTAAAATACGTCGTGGTGTCTGCATCGACGATAGCCAATATGGTTGTCCCAGGTGGTGAGTTAGGAGTTCCTCCGCCGGGATATCCTTCGACGAAGGTGCTGCTTCGTAAACAAGATGCTTACACCATGAAGAAGCCGGATCATACAATCGATGTCGGACCAAACTTCTTTGAAAGAGTCACTACAAGTCTTCTGAACTGTGATGTCGTTGCGATAAGGACAGCCAGAGAAATCGAAGGCAACTTTTGCGACTACATCGAAAAGCATTGCAGGAAAAAGGTTCTCTTGACAGGGACACTGTTCCCTGAGCCTGACAAGACTATACAGCTAGAGGAACGATGGGTTAAGTGGCTAAGTGGGTTTGAACCAGAATCAGTGGTGTTTTGTGCATTGGGCTCACAAGTCATTTTAGAGAAAGATCAGTTCCAAGAACTCTGTTTAGGAATGGAGCTAACAGGCTCACCGTTTCTTGTAGCGGTTAAACCACCTAGAGGCTCATCAACGGTTCAAGAAGCACTTCCAGAAGGATTCGAGGAGCGGGTTAAAGGAAGAGGAGTTGTTTGGGGAGGATGGGTTCAACAACCTTTGATATTGTCTCATCCATCGGTAGGGTGCTTTGTTAGTCATTGTGGGTTTGGGTCAATGTGGGAGTCCTTGCTGAGTGATTGTCAGATAGTCTTGGTGCCACAGTTGGTTGATCAGGTCCTCAACACTAGATTGTTGAGTGACGAACTCAAGGTTTCGGTTGAAGTGGTAAGAGAGGAAACACCGAAACAGGATGGTTCTCCAAGGAGAGCTTGCGCGATGCTATCAATAGTGTGATGAATAAGGACAGTGAGATCGGGAATCTGGTGAAGAAGAACCACACCAAGTGGAGGGAGACACTAGCTAGTCCTGGATTCATGACCGATTATGTCGATAAATTCATAGAGTCACTGAAGGATCTTGTCTCTGGAACCAACCATGACTGAAAGATAGGAACACTATGATGTTTCTAAGTATGAGGGAGTGATCAATAAGGTTGATATAAACCAAACTATCTTGAAGTGCTTCTGTTTCCTACTGTTTGTTTGTGTGTGTGTGTTTTATTTTTTTGTGTGTATGATGATGTTTCTAAGTGTAAGTGGGTGATCAGTAAGGTTTGTATAAACCATCTTATATAATATGAGAAGGTTTTTCTTAACTTTTGCTAAGGAGATGACACTTGGCTAACTATTTTTCTGACACCTGTACTTTTTCCTTTGGACCTAATTAACTATAATTTGGACCTAATTAACTAAAGACCCATAAAACCCAAAAAAAAAA
>NC_025694.1:6346272-6443356 GCF_000633955.1 Camelina sativa
TTATAAACTATCTACTATATAACCATATTATATAGTATTTTAAAATTTTTAATTTTACAGTAATATTTTAAAATTTTATTAAGTTTATATTTATTAATTATAATATTTAAATAGATGTGAATCGAAGTTTTTCTTACGTTAAGAATCAAAGCTCACAGGTTTTGGAAAACAAAATAGTAATCAAATTGTTGTTTTCTTTCTTTGCAAAAGATTCATAGAAAGAATATCTTCAATACAAAATAGAATGTTTAAATATATCATAATTTCTGTTTCCATATTGATTTTGCTGTATTTTTTTTTAAGTTGGAATAGTATGTGAAATATTTAGTAAACAAAATCTGATGTAATGCTATTTTTGGAAAATTTTTAGGGATTAACTTTGTAAATATATATAAATAAAAGGGTAGAACCCAAAAATATAATTAAAAATATATATATATATAGATATTTGGGTTGTATAAAATAATATCGTAATAATTGGCTGTTTTAAAAACTAAACTTATGGAAAAATATGAAGACAAATCCGTGCGTAGCACGGAACAACTCCTAGTATTATATATCTTGAAGCTAAGTACGTACCCTTGTTTAATTTTCAAGTTGGCTCTATATAATATGTTTCTTGGATGTATGGTATTGCTTTGTGAGTTAGCTTTCCAATAGAATAATATTTTTAAAGGATAGTTTCTAATCCATTAAAGAACAGAAGGAAGAGAGGGACAAAACAAGAAAAAAAAAAAAGAGACAGAGACAGAGAAAAAAAAAACTTGAAAAAAATATCAAGAGAGAGAGAGAATGATGCAAACGAGTCTGAAAAGTGCCAAATTTGCAGATCAAATATTCAATGGTGCCATTTAGCCAAGCATCTCTCGATACAGAGATAATGAAGATGAATCAAGCATTGTTGTTTGTGCAAAGCTTGTGGATCAATTGCACAACGTCATCGGATGAGTCAAGGAAATAGCGAGCCTTTGTGTACGTTTGTCCAATAGCTACAGAGAAGTAGTTCTCTCCCTTGAGGTCAATAATGGTCGATGAGACCTTCTTGGGGGAGTCACCACCTGAAGAAGGAACCGACTTAGTTTTCTTAGTCACCTCGGGCTCGAAAAAAGTGTAAACGTCTTCGTCCTGTAACATAAATCAACCCTTGAATCAGTTACATTCCATGGATATGGTTTTGATATATATGTTAGTAATTAATAATCAATAATATTGTGTTACATAATAAGAAGCTTACTTTTCCCAAGAAACAACCAATGCACAAGAGATAATCAATTGGTGTAGTCATTGACTTATTGCGCACTATGTCTCCAAGAATACGCTCCATTGCACTTCCCTAAAATAAGAGAGGAAAATGAGAATCTTTTGGGTATGGATGATATATAGAAATAGAGTATTTATTTTACCTTTGTTAAACCAACTGCATGGACTTCAACCGACTGGCCTCCTCGAACAACATCCACTGATGCATTAGAGATTGGTCCTGCCCACAAGTGTTGTAATATGTCTCTTGCTTGAGCTTTCCCGAATTCAGCATCTACAAACAAAAACAAAGATCAAGGAAACAAAGATAATAAGTGTTGGAAGTTATATGATTTATAATTGGCAAGTGGATGATTTATAATTGGCAATTATATGCTCTGGAAATGTATATCTTTTGCGAGCCATAGAAATGTAGATTTTGAAAGATAATAAGCAATTACCTGCATGTTCGTAGTTCCATACAAGGGAAGCCTCGCTTGTTTCAAAATATGATCCTGGAGTTCTTTCAGTGAAGTACTTGAAAACATGCTATAAACAGCAACCACAAAAGATAGAAGATTGCAAAGTTATCATTATCAGTAATGAGTTCTGAAATATATATAGATGTACTAACCTTGACACCATCGATCCATTCCAAATTCATGTGTTCTGTTATTTTTGTCACCCACTCTCCACTTGTATGCCTTAGAAACATTCCATTTTCCGCAGCCAGCCACATGTTATATTCTCCGAAGTTCTGGTTTTGAGTTACAATGTCAGAACATAATGAAAGAAATCAGTAAGTAAAAATTTAAATGGAAGAGGGGCAACATATACCTTATCCAATACGCTTTTTTCGCTTCTACTCAGAACAACTACTGTTGTTTTTGGATCACTGCATAATGCTTTTAGTCTTTCTTTGAGCTGATGGTGCAGCTCAAGATTCAGTCCGTCGCCTCTTCTCTCTTGATTTTTCATCGGCTGAGTGAGTGCTCCATAGAATCCCTGGACGTTTTGACAGTTACACTGATAATTAAGTGACATGCAACAAGAAAAGTAATAAGACAATCTTGATATATATATATATATATATATATATATGTGTGACACTTACAAGAACTAGCAGTCTATTGTTAGACTTTGAATATTGTTGAATCACATCATGTTCTGGTAGTTCATGTGGGACATTTCCAGCTTGTAGTTCCGCGTTAGTTGTAATTTCGATAAGTTTACTGCAAAAAATATTTGTAAGAGTCATCTACAAAAAAGTTGAGATTAAGAGAATTAATGTTCTGTTTTCCTCATACTTCATGAAATCATCTGCCCACTGTTGAGTAGAATGAGTTTTCACATATTGAAAATTGATATTATGTTTTCTCTCCTTTTCTTCGGGTGACATATTTAGAGCTTCTCCAATGGCAGTAGAGACTTCTTTAATGTTCCAAGGATTCACAAGAAGAGCTCCAGCACCAAGTGACTGTCCAGCACCTGCAAACTGAGAACCTCATACAAATGTAAATTACTTTTGAACATTATTGACATATTTGATTCATAAAGATTAACATGATTATAACAACATGTGTATTCAATTACCTCACTTAGAATGAGAACCCCTTTTTCTGCTTTTTGGCAGGCAACAAATTCAGAACTCACAAGGTTCATCCCATCTCTCAAAGATGTTACAAGTAATACATCTGAAGAAATCAGAAAGAAAATAATAAACTTGTTTGTTAGCAATCTAGCTTTACAATTTGTGAGACCAAATCTCATATGTATATATATGATTAAAGTATGGAACCAAATCATCACAAGTAGCTAGTATGACAATTACCTGTGATGGCATAAAGTGCGCATAACTGATTAAAGTCAATAGAACAATCCTGATAGAAATATGAAATATTTATTATAATTTATTAGTCAGAAGAAAAGTGTAACTCGTGACAACAACATATATAAAAGAAAATAAATAGCAAACCAGATGAATTATTGGCACAGCAGAGATAGAACCAAAACGACCGTTGATTCGTCCAACAAGACCATGGCATTGGTCTTTGATCTTTTGATCTGAAAAATAGGAGTATTGAAAACAAACACAATCCTAAGAAGTTGATGCATATAGTAGCTTATTTAAAGAAGAAGTACAGAAGAGATAGAAAAACTTACATTCACCAATACCATTTCTCGTTGGCACTGCAATCTGAAGTAACATGACTTTACCACGCCAATCTTCATTTTCCTCTAAAAATTTCTCAAATGCCTGATATTTTTGTGGAATCCCTTTGATCGTATCGAGACGATCTACACCTAATATCAACTGTCAACAAAATCAACTATGTTAGATCTTTTCCACCAATTTAAACATCAAATATCATAAGAGTATATAGATATATCTACCTTTCTACCACCAAAATCGTTTTTAAACTTCTCCATGTATTGTATGACCTCAGAGAGTGCACTTGTGTTTATAAACCTCTCAGGCTCTATCCCAATTGGAAACTAAAACCCAAACATATGATGAATTAATTACAAAATGAGATGATTAAGATTAAATCATACCATATAATCAATCTTAAGAGATTTCAAGACGGGTCATTACAACAGCTACTTGAGTGACTTTGCCCTGATCCACAACTCCTTCAGATGTTGCTTCAATTCCAAGAATACACATGCATGCATTCACAAAATGTCTTGCAAAGTCATAGGTATGGAAACTATAAAACAAAAACAAAAAGCATAGATTATAAGTACTTAACCCTTTTTTATTAATCCAAAATGAATACTACACTATTAAAAGTAAACGATATATTACTCACCCGACTAAATCAGCAGCAAGAACAGAGCGAAGCAAGTCGGATCGCGAGGGCAACGTCTTGTACATCTCGGAGGAAGGGAATGGTGTATGGAGAAACCACCCAACTTTCATCTTACTGTTGTATTCCTTTAGATACTGAGGAAGAAGCATAACATGATAATCATGGCACCAAACGACATCTCCATCTTCATAGTGCTCTTTTACGACATCAAAAAAGATTTGATTCGCTTTCTTGTATGCATCATACTGTGACTGGTATGTTATGGTTGCATCGTTGCGATATTCTGGTGGCGTTCCCAAGTAGTGAAATATCGGCCACAGAATATTGTTGCAGTAGCCATTGTAGTATTGATCACACACTTCTTCCAAAAACACTGGGATACATCCCTGCAAACCAAACCAACACTTCAAATTAAATCATCATATTTTATATTAAAATGAGCAGATATTTTATTATTATTTTATATCCAAATGAAAAAACACAAACGGATTCAAAGGTCATCAAAGATCGATTTCTCCATGACTCCTCTCTTTAAATACTGCATATTTAATTTTACGTAACGGTTACATGATCCGTAATTAATTAAGTCTGTGTGTTTCGGACTCTAAAACATGACTATATACGTTACGAGATTTCGAAAACTGTATACGTACCTTTTCAGCTAAAGCAACGGAGAGTGTCTTTTTCCCAACAGCATCATGAACATCTACTCCAGGCCATCCAATCCATTTGGTCTCAAACTCTTTCAAACCTTTAAGAGATCACCACAAATTAATATAAATTAAAACTGTTTTCTTGTCTTTAATTGATTAATATCACTACCAAAGTTTGTATCTTCTTACCTAGAAGAGCACTAACAAGACCACCAGGACTCATCGTGAAAGACCATGACTCTTCTCCAACCCTCTTTGCAGTAACCGGAAGAGACATCGACACTACAAGCAATCGTGGTCTCCCCATTTTAGTTCTAGAAAAGAAGTAAAAACTATGAGAAGAATAGTCTTGTCTTTCTTCTAATTTATAATTCAGAAGCTTTTTATTTTTTATTTTATTTTTATAAACACCAATTAAGAAGCTTATTGTCTTTTGGCAGGGGGAGGGTAATAATTTAAAAAATTAGTATATGTTTCCTCTCTTTTTTAGATTACATTCACTTTTCAGTTTTGATGATGATTTGTTTCCCAATTAATTAATATTACCTTTTGAATTGCTTTCTTTTGTGAACATTTTCTCACTAAAAGTAAGAAAATTTATTATCTTATACTATTAGTAGAATAATCTACTAAATCAATTGGTCCTCACATTTTTCGACATGTATTTTAATATATTATTCTATAAACATACTTTAAAATCACTAGTTATTTGATACATTGTATAGTCATTTAACTTTATCATTTAACTCTACAATATTGCTATTTATTTGATATTAATATATTGATTTACATATTAATAAAAAAAGTAGATATCAACTTTTCTATTTACCTTTTAAATTATGGGATTTAATAAATAATTTTCTGTTATTTAGATTTCAGTAAATTAATCCAAACCAAACTGAATTTCATATTGAACATATGAACTCATAAAATAACATTTTTATTTTATTTATTTACAGGAGTACTTAAAAATTAGTCTTAATTTGCCCATACCTTTTTTAATTTTTACACATGTAATAAGCAGAATTGAATTTGCAGTTATACAACTAACAAATATTAACACAAACCATCGTACTATATACCTTTATTAAAATAATGATAATTTTCTAGTTTATTTCAAATACATTTTATAAAACAACAAAATAAATTGACAAAATAGATAATTTCATAACAACACAAAAATCCTAAAGAGTTAAATTAACAAAAATTTATTCTAGTGTACGAATTTAGCAATTATGAAGATGTTTTGGATTACTAGTTGCAATTTTGTGAAAATTGGTTTTTTGGGAAGACCGAGGAGAAGAGAGAGACTACGGTGAACGACGACAACAACAAGGAAGGATATGGCTTTCTCTCCAAACCCTCTTTCTCTAAGCGTACCCGATCCTGCTTTCGAATCTTGGCTCCGAGACTCCGGCTATCTCGAGCTCCTCGATCACCGCACATCCGCCGCCGCTTCCTCCTCTGCACCCGTATCATCCTCAGCTGCCGCAACTTCCTCTGCCTCCGACGATGTCGTTTCCTCCATTACCGGTGGTTTCTTCGCTTCTCTCTTGTCTCGGCTCGTCACTGTTTCTTCTCTTCTGACTATCAACCCTTTCTCCAAACTCTCCGCCGATGACTTTTCCGGAGATACGCCACCGTGGACCACCGGGTTCTTTGGCAATTGCGACTCTTATTCGTTCCCGTCGTCTTCTCAGCAAGCGAGCATGAGAGTTCATGAGAATATCAAACGATTCGCTAGGAATTACGCTACCCTCTTCATTGTCTTCTTCGCTTGTGCATTGTATGGTTCTGTTTACTCCTTTAATTGGATAAAGTCTAAACCTTTAGAGTTTTTGACATTGTTGGATTAGGTTAAAGTATGAATCTTGACATTGGGTTTGGAATTAAAGTGTGGATTTTTTTGGTGCTTGTAGGTATCAGATGCCACTTGCATTGGTGGGATTGTTAGCAAGCTTAGCACTTTGGGAGCTTTTCAAATACTGCAGTGATAGATGGAAGTTTGATCGTCACCCTTCCATGAGGAAGTTCTCAATCGGTATTGGTCAGTGTGGTGAGTATTTCGATTGATTTTGTTCCTTGTTTTTGCTAATTGAAGATATGAACCATGGTGGCAGCATTTGTGGTTCTGCAACTTGTTTACAGTCACAGAATGCTGAAAACGTTTTGATATGAATTTGTTTGTTTTGTTTAATCACTTGAGCTGATATTACTCTGATAAGTTTATGCTGCTCACTGTAGTAGTCTAGAGAAACTATCTAGAATGTTTTGAACTGAAACTGTAAACGGATTGATTATATTGTAGATTGAACCTTGACTCGTTTCTTTGCTTCTCCTACTTGCAGGGACTGCAGTTCTTCTGACGTTTTTGAATGTCCAAATGGCTCTTTTCTCTGCTCTTGCCGTCAGTTATTCAGGTAACTTAACTAAGCAATGGTCAAGTGTGATTTAGCTTTGTATGGCTGGCGATGACCTTTGATGCTTTCTCTTGTCTCGTTGTAGTTATGATATTGCATGCTGGGTTCAGGAAGCTCACGCAATCCAAGAAACCATCTCGAGGAAGATAAACCGCATCCACGAGAGTTTTGAATTTTGTTTATGTGATTCATCTGCAGTTTTGGAAATCAAGAGATGTAGTGTTTGGTAACTTTGAATGACAGACAGAGGCAGACAACAATAGTAGCTAGATGGTAGATTAAGAAAGTGTGAATGTTAAACATCATCTAAAAGCAAAACAAAGATCACAAATTGTAAGAAAGAAATAAAGGGAATGTTTATGAATGATGAGTACTTAATTTTTTATATAGGTAACTGATAAATTGTTATTGGCAAATGATAATAAAGATAACATATGGTTTTATACAAAAATAAACACATATCATACGGTTTAGACCAACATCCATTACATTAGGAATTTATAATCTTATAACAAAGTCTATTACATTGTCATCCTGATGACTGATTTTGGCCTTTGACAGTTCCATCTTCACCCACAGCTACACTCTGCTGATCATCATCTCCTCCTTTATTCTCTACACTCTTTGGCTTGCCTGCATCTCCACTCTTCTTGATGGCTGCATCTGTGGCTCGTTTCAATCCATCTTTGGCTGTATCCGTGGCATGACTCAACGTCACATTCGGCGCCTTACCATCTGTAGTTGTCCCCATCGCCTCTTCTTTCGGATTCTCTCTGTTGTTCCCCTGCAAAAAGTTTTCGAAGAATCAAGTGATATAATTAATATACCTCTAACGATTTTTGTATGCATCAATCTATCTTCAACGAGTTCAAAGAACGTACTTGGGATACGAAGTAACGAGAGTTTAGTAATGGTAATAACTTTATCAGCTACTGATCGAGAACTGTTGCTGTAATCCTTGTGTAATGAAGAAGCTCTGTATATGTTTATGGCTCCTCTCTTTGCTAAAAACATCGCTGCCATTTTTTACTCTCTCGTATCAACAAGACAACAACATACGGAGCCTCTCGCTCTAATGTATAAAGGACACACCGAGTGAAGTACTTTGAAGATCGAGTTAGTGTCGGAAGAAATAACACGTGGGTTCTAATTTTGCTTCTCACGTGTCCCCAACCCAAAGCGACAGGAGCAAAGGCTGATTCTTGTAGTAAATTGTGATTTGTGCTAAATGCTAATCATGCAAAGAAGAGAAAAAAATCTATACTAAAAAAAGTAGAAACTATAACCTAATTAAGGCGTCCACCTAAATTTCAAAACCATTAATAGTGATTAGACATCTCACTCATTAATATTTTTAAAATTTTTATAATTTTCTATATTAAAAATTATTTTAAACAACTTATCAGGATTTGACATGTCATTCACTAACATTTTTTTAATTTCCAGAAATTTTTAGAAAAAAGAAAATTTTAAATTTATGAAAATAAAACAACTATGTATAATATCCCACATCGGCTAGAAATTTTTTAGACAATGGTTGAGAACCAGTATAAATAAGATTAATATGTTACCAACAACGAATGAGCAGAAAAACTTAATTTATCATGCGTCTAAGTTTAAAAGTTTTATATTCGGTTTGATCCAGTTTTTTATTTGATCAAATTAAAAAGTTTCAAAAATATATATTATAATATTTAAAATTTTTAAAAGTTTAAATATTATAAATATTGAAACTTTTAAAAGTTCTTAGCTTTTAAAAAGTTTTTAAATATTATAATTTTAAAATTTTAAAAGTTTGAAATATTATAAATATTGAAACTTTTTAAAAGGTTCAAATTTTTTATTTCGAAACCTCTTAAAGGTTTAAAATATTCTAAATATTGATGGAAAACTTAAATTATTTTATTTATCTACGTTTGTGCTTTTTATTTCTTATGAGTTGTAAAACATATTTCTGTGTATAATTTTATAGATGAGTTGATATTTTTTCATTAATTTTTTATTTTTATCTTATTTTTTATTTTTATGAGAAAAAAATGATTTTGTTCTTGGAGTTTGATGGGTTAACAAGTTGTGTGGTAGTCTAAAAAAAGCTTTTTTAGTGGAAGAATATGAAGAAGTTGACGAGGATGAAGAAGAAAAAGAGTATAGCAAAAAACCAGACAGTAAAATTAATGATGATAATTACTACAAAATTTGACAATAGAAAGACAAGAAAGAATATGAAGAATAAGAAAACATTGAATAAAAAACACGAAAACATAGGTGTTAGCGATCAATTAAATATGAAAACGAGTTAAATTTATGATGATAAAATTGTTTTGTTTTTTCTGGTGGTCAAAGAAATGGTTTAGGATATGTGAGGTCATGAGTTTAATTCGGCTCGCCTGGATGTCGAGTTAAATTCATGATTTTTTTATCAAATTTAATTTTATAACACAACTGATTTTTATATTTTAAAAAATTGTGTATCTTAAATTTTTTATAAGATAATATTTTACTACTATCATTAATCATATATAGTTTTTATCAAAATATATCCACGCGTAGTAGTGTGGATTCAAAACCTAGTAAAAATAAAAAATAAGACTGTAATCTTCTAATCATTGACTCCGAGAAAGGAAATACAGGGCCCAGACCTAAGCCCAGTCCATAGATTCAAAATGTAGCAAGTGTTGATTGGATGATTGGATCTACTAGACTGCCACTAGTACCACTATTCAGAGTTCGCAAGTTTCTTACGTGGAAAATACGTAGGAGACCAATATGTACTAATGTAGATGTGATTAAAACAGGAACGATGAATGAATGATACATGGATTTATAGTATACATACAAAACAATGAAACATTTTTAAAGATCGCATACGTATACATGAACTTTTGCCCAAACTTATACATGATCAAAACCTTATCCATGATGGAGTATATAGTATATACGGTTTCATTTCTTTAACAGGAAAAGAGAAAAATCATCAAGTGAATTTGTAAATAAAAACCAGATGCAAATGTAAAACTTTTTGGTATTCTCTCATGATATAATGGAAAATGGCATATGATTCGTTGAATCCGATTCTTACCACACAAATCAATAGCTCTTTAACGCGTTTTATCCGGGGACAAAAACTTCACATAACTTCAAATCCCAAAAAAGAATACATTAAACACGTCGGCAGATACGAAGAAGCAAACTCTTCTTTTCATGAGGGAAACGAGTAGAGATACAAGATTCAATTTCTAACACGTATTAACCCCATAAAAACTGGAAAAGCTTCACTTCCCCTTTAGCCTCTCTCTTCTCATTTGATCTCCACCATTAAAAACCCCTTCATCTCTATATATACATACATACACACAAACCCATTTGTCTCTTATCTTCTTAGAAGAAAAAAAAAACTCTCTCGTAGCTTCTTGAAACCATCATGACCTTTCTAAAAATGAAAAGCCTTTCTTTCTTCTTCACCATCCTCCTCTCTCTCTCTGCCTTCTTTACAATCTCCGACGCTCGGAAGTTTAGTGTTGGAGGCAGCGGCGCGTGGGTTACAAACCCACCTGAAAACTACGATTCTTGGTCTGGCAAAAACCGTTTCCTTGTTCACGACACTCTCTGTATATCTATCTCTCTCTCTCTTTCTCCCATTCTCTTACACGTTTGTGTCATTTCATTAACTTGAGTGTGTACCTTTAGTCTAAAACTCTTTTTGATTCTTGCAGATTTTAGCTACGCTAAGGGAGCTGACTCGGTGTTAGAAGTGAACAAGGCTGATTACGATGGATGTAATACAAAGAACCCGATCAAGAGAGTGGACGATGGAGACTCTGAGATCTCGCTTGATCGTTATGGTCCCTTTTACTTCATCAGTGGTAATGAAGACAACTGTAAGAAGGGACAAAAGCTTGCTGTCGTTGTCATATCTCCCAGGACTCCATCTACGGCTCAGCCTCCTCACGCTGCCGCACCGGGAAGTTCTCCTCCGGGATCTACTACTCCCCCTGGAGGAGCCCACTCGCCTAAATCTTCCTCCCCTGTTTCCCCGACGACTTCTCCTCCTGGATCAATGGCACCTAAATCAGGTTCCCCTGTTTCTCCGACGGTTTCTCCGCCGGCACCACCTAAATCCTCTTCCCCTGTTTCCCCATCCTCTGCTCCGATGACTTCACCGCCGGCACCAATGGCACCTAAATCTTCTTCCACTGTTCCTCCGTCTTCTGCCCCGATAACTTCACCGCCGGCACCAATGGCTCCAAAATCTTCTTCCACTGTTCCTCCGTCTTCTGCTCCGATGACTTCCCCGCCGGGACCAATGGCACCAGAAGCTTCATCCCCTGTTTCAAACTCAACCGCCGTTTCTCCATCTTTGGCTCCAGGAGACTCTACATCTCTTCCGCCGTCCGATTCTCCTTCAGCAACGCCGTCAGGTTCGGCGATGGGTCCGTCGGGAGATGGTTCGGCGATGGGTCCCTCGGGAGATGGTCCGTCGGCCTCCGGTGATATCAGTACGCCGGGGGGAGCTCCAGGACAGAAAAAATCGTCGGCGAATGGTATGGCCGTTATGTCGATTACTACTACAGTTTTAAGTTTGGTTTTAGCCATCTTTATTATGTCAGCTTAAGAACACAGTTGGAGACTTGTTTCATGTCGGATTCGATTATTTGTTCTTGTGTTCATTTTAGTTTCTACTTTGTTTTTTTTTGCTTCTCCCTGTGTGATTCCGTATTATTGAGTATAGTTGGATACATGGATTGTTGTTTAGTTACTAATAATACTCAACTCTGCGTTCTAAAACATGATAACTCTAATTAGAAGTTATATCTATTTATGCGATACATATATTAATTGCATTTACTTGTGAGTGTAGAAGATTAGACTTGAAACTCAAATCTTATGTTTCTGTTTAATTTCTAGAACTGTTTATTTCCACAAGTAACTATTGTTCAAACACAAAACATAAAAATCTCAAAGATTATTAAAATCTCTAAGTAAAAAGCTAGTGGGTCTAACGAAATAGTAATGTTTAATGTGGTTTAAGTTCGTCTTAAAAATTTAGAATTGCTTAGATGGATATCATCAAGTCGGATCGTACTGAGCTGCGTTATATAGTTCAATGCGTTTACTCTTCAGAGGTAATGCAAGAAAGTTCTTTTTGATCATTTAATTCATTTACCTACCTCCACGTAAGGGAAAGACATATGGTGGTGTTTATCTTTTTTTTAATTTGTGATGCCTTTTCTTTATGTCAATATCACCCATGCAAGAAAGTTCTTTATTTTCGACTTTATGACCTTGAAGATATCTTACACAAGTCTTGCTGTGTATTTTCACTTTTCACTTCTTTTACCAAATTGAATGTTTCGCTCATTTCTCCCCTGTCGGTAGTAGAAAACTATACATGTACTACACTAGTTTTGCATTCATTGTATCTACAAACCGAAGCGATTCAGAGCGTTATGTACGTTTTAAAAAGCATTGACTATAAATACTTTTCAATCAGTTTATTATCACTATTAAAATATATATATATATATATATATATATTTCGTCTATGTGGCGATTTTCCCATTTTGAATGTTACAATACTTTGGTTCTGTTCTTGGAACAAAAACAAAAACAAAAAAGGAGACGGGAAATTAGATACATTTCGTGAGTCATTGACACGAAAAGAAGACAAAGCGAGGAACAGAAACCAAAGTGTTGTTATTGTGAGTGAGACCAAAGATATTAAAGGCGATAGCTAAGTTGCAAGGCTATTAGAGGGTACACGTGACTACTAGCAATTGTATCATCGTGACTATAGGCCCCACACAGACGGAGACACGTGGAGTATGCTACGAATCGTCCAAGTGTTTACAATTGGGCACAGTGACAATTGATGCACAATGTCCTCTCTCAGACCCACCAAGCACCTATTCCTGTCAAACATGTTCAACTGTGTGTGAAAATAACAAAAAACAAATATCATGGAGCAACAGTCATATTACTTTTTTGTCCAGATTATCTGCGTAGGAGAACAAAACTAGAGAGAAGAAAACTATAAAACTAGCCCAAAGGATAAATATGGATCTGCTTACAAGACTCACAACCTAATGAAATTCTGATCAATGTGCTATTCTATCTATGGTCTATGGAAGATGGTAATTGGTAAGGATTTACAAATATAGGACACAAGTGTTATAAATTGATGCAATGCAAGGAAACCAGAACTTCCATTGTCTTAAATTGAGCTTTTTACAGGTCTGATCTAACCAAAAAGAAAGTGATAATTGCATTCAACATTCTGTGCCATGTTCTCTCCTTCCAATCCCAATGTAGCCATGGTCCATGGATATAACAAAACTTAAAAAGACTGTTCACAAACAAAAGGAATAACCCACTTGATTCATGTTTTTTGTTACCCACTTGATTCAGATGTTTCAACTTAGTGTGGCAAGATGGTTTTATCTTGAATCTTTTCTCCGGCACTCGACTCTTTGGAACTTGTTCCCAACCTACATGATGTCTCCCTTTTCAGGGAGCTGAAGACTTATCATCTTTAGTGCGAGTTAGGTTTTTAAAAACCTGTAGGAGTCTCTGTATTCCAGTGTGGCAAATTGTCGTTTTGCGGCCAGTGATTTGGTCTTGGTTAGCCTCCCATCACTTCATATGGCCTATCTCTTGGGTGGATCTCACTATCTCTATGGTTTTAAGACCTCTTTATCTTAGTCTTAGTACTTATTGTAACTTTTGCTATTTGTACTTTAGTTGCTCTCAAGCTTGTTATCTCTTTTGTTTTAGCTTTGATCCGGGTATTGTACACTTGTCTAAGCAACACACCGTGACTTTCTTTCCTCTTGCATAAGTTAGTTGGTTGTATTATACTCTTCTTAGAATGTAGTACTTTTAACCTTGTAACTTAATTTAATTGAGTGTTTGTTGACAAAAAAAAAGAAAAAGAATAACAAAACAAGTCAAATCCTTATAACTTGCAGGGTAATGAGATAAAAAGTTCATAACCCTAAGTGAGTGTTGCCCATTAGTCTTTCTGTTAACCAAAACAAACATGGCCCTCTCTCTTTTTTTATTTTATTTTCTAAATAAACTGCGTGTCGTTTCGATCGCACAAAAACGACGCATGCTTTGTAGTTTTCCCGCCATACAACACAAAGCCCCTCCCTGAAATCGAGAAACTCGCAGTTTCTACTTTTCTAGCAGCCTCTTCTCTTCTCTTCCGGCGATGACGGCCAAGCGGAACCGTAAGAATAAGAATACCCAAGCTTCGAATTTACCCGAGAAGCCCGTCAACTTATTCCGATTCGTTGCTTCAGCAATCACGTCCTCACAGGTACGATGTTTCTGCAATTTCGAGAACAATGTTTCCGCATTTTTGATTTCTAATCGAATTAACCAGTCTCGGAATTTACTGGGCAATGCTTATTTTCTGAGTAGATCCCTAAAAACTTGTCGAGAAGTAATCTCGTGCTCAAAAGTAATGATTTTTATAACGGCGTGAATCAATTTAGGGTTTTTTTTTTTGTGGTTTTCCTATTTTGATTTCCAGGTTTCTCATAAGCCAATTTTGGAACATCTATTGTACCTTCTATTAACCCAACCAACGAATGGGGATAATTGTGACATCGCCTCACATTGTTGGAATATCAAGCTCAGTGGTGAGCAAGTGGAAAGGATCAGTTTCGAGGATGTTTGTTACCTCTCAGATGTTTTGTTCAGGGAGCTTGGTAGGAGTTTTGAATTCCTGTTCTCCACTTTATTCAAACGAAAGGCTGAGACTTGTTGTCCCAACGAAGAAAGTATTCGGTTAGCTACTCTCTTCTTAAGGTGTTGTATGAAGATCATGGCTTTTCTTTTGCCCAAACCAGAGCTGGTTCTTGAGAAAGCCAAAACAGTTCACTTAATTCTCAGTGGATTGGTTCGTGCAAGTAATGAGGATTGTTCTTTTGTATTCACGCATGACGGATTGTTAGATCCCCACCATACATGGATTGAGGTAAGTCTTGAAACTTTTTTGGATCACTTTACCTTTTTGCCAAGGGATATCTAAGTTGATGTCATATACTTAAGAAAATGTTATCTTCACTGGCTTTATATGTTCTGAATAGGTTTTAATGGATGGGATTTTGGTGAATAAGTCAATCAGAGATCTGCTGTTCCTCGTCGATTCTGCGTCCTCCTCATGTAAACTGATCCCTAAGCATCATAGGGCCAGTGTGGAGGAAATGGTTGCTACTCATTTTATCATCTCAACATCCCATGAAAAGATGAATAAAATCTGTGTTGAGAGATTATACTGGAAACAACTCAATGCAGTTAGAGCTTCTCAGTTAAGCTTGAGTGCTGTTGCGTCCTTGCTACTAAACCCGTTGATGTTTTCTGCACCAAGTTTCATCCATGCCCACGTTGTTTTACTAGTTTCTGACGCCATCGGTATTTGTATTAAGGGATTAGACCTTCACCATATTGAACGCTATATTGATGCATTTGAAAAGTCTGTGGGTTTGTATACAAGCATCATGTGTAAGAGTGAGGATGCCTCGCCCGGGAAGTTTGGTGTTCCGATGAATAAATCTCCAGTGGCTTTTGAACATCATCTTTTGCCCTCAACACTGGAGAAAGTAAACGATGTTACACTGAAACTAACTGATTCATTGGGTGCATATCAAATTAGTAATGCCAAGAGAGAAAGCAATGAGCTGGTCGCGTGTTCTGTTGCATACGCAAAGGAAAGCTTATGCATATTTGATAGCTACTGCTCAGAAAAGATGTTGTCTCAGACCTTATCAATTATTGGTTGTGTGATACTTAGAGCTAGTTCTGATGATGTCATGGACTCTGCGTTGCAAAAATACTACGCATCTAGTATGGAAAATTTATGTCTGCTTGCATCCATACTAAAGTTGATGAGTTGTTCGATGTTGCAAGCGATTCGAGTTCTCAGGAATTGGAACTTGCATCGACCTGAAGCCGTAGGTAATGTTCAAGCTTGCAAGGAATACAAGGCCCTGATGGATATTGTTCAACGTTTTGAACAGTTCAAGGTTCAATTGCCCGGTCAAAGTTTCCTACGCGATAGAATGGAATCTCTTCCTCACAGTCATGTTAAATCTAAGTGGATGCTTACGCATTTTTCAGGCTTACTGTCTGTAAGCTTGTCCCTCAAGCTTGACTTTCTAGTAAAGGGTTCCGTTTTTGGAATGGTGATATCTATGTATTTATTTATCCTAGAAGGGGGTGACTTGGAAGCACTTGGGAATTCAGTTTGTCACTCAGAAAATCCATCATGTTCGATGCCATCCAGTGGTTCTGAAATCTTGGCAGCTTCTGGTAAAGCTGAGGAGGTAACAACTGATAACTCTTTGCACATATTTTAAATTCTGCGCTTTTCTAAATGGATCAATGATTATATGGTACAGACTTCGGTAGATAGGAAACAAAGCGGGGCTGTTGCTTTGAAGTTTCACAAAATCCGAACTTTGTATTTGGGGTATGTATAGACCAGCAAATTCCTATTGATTTTCTCTTTCATAGTGGATGATATATGCGTTCATGAGATCTCTAACTGAACTACTACATGTAACTCCATGGTTGTGCAGGAAGATGTCTGAAGCTAAAGATCCAGAGAGTGGTCCAGGAGTTAGTGTTGAAGAGGAAAGCTGCAATGGGGAGAACTTTTTGTGGTGTATGGCCGGAAAAGATAAGCTGAAAAAATCCGATGTAGAGGAGTTGGCAGATTTCATAGTATGTGAGCCCGGTAAGGACTACTCCGACTGGCTAAAAGGGAGAGAACGATTTCGGAAGCAAAGGTGGAACAAGATTTTTCCCCAAAGGTGGAACAAGAAGCAAAAAGCTTGGAGAGAGAACAAACGAAAAGTGTCTATAACCAGAAAGTAAATCTTCTTTACTAAAAGAGCTACTCATGTAGAAATGTCACCACATCTTTTTTTTTGCTAAATGAAATGTCACCACATTAGTCATGATAATTATGTAGAAACAGTCTATGCTTTCAACTATTCTCTTCTTAGTAACAACCACAGATTTAATCGTGGGAATTCTATCAGTAACGCCCTTGCAAAGAGTAAAGAGAGAAAAATGAATATCAAAACTCGAGCATAACATAATGACAACTATAAGATGTAACAAAAACTGTCTTCTTCCTTCAAAGTTAAAGCCTCAACAACAGAAGAGAAAACAACAAAGAAGAGAAGATGTAGAAGTGCTTAAAAGAGTCTCTACTCGTATGTAAATGAGATGCATAGTCTTATGAGTTTTTAAAGAGTCAAGAAGGCAAAAATCCCAGTTTTTTAAGTATTCCAAACTAAAACAACGCAGCTTCGCTTAACCACACCATTCCATCTAGAGAACGTAGTAGTAACCCAAGACAAGAAGCATCAGTACCGCAAGAGCAGCTGGAGCAGCATAAACCCAGTAGTTAGTCGACTTCTTACGCTTAAGGATCGCTCTCGGGAGTGTTTCTGGTCCTCCTCTACTGCGGATCCTGTTCCTTATCGGTTTCTCTTTTAAGACTTTTTCCTTCTGCGGTTTCTCCTCCTGCACCAGAGCTTCAGTTTCTTCCTTCTCTGCCTCAGAAGCTTCGGGAACTTCCTCAGCCTCGGTTTCTGTGTTGCCTCCGGTCTTCTTCTTGGCTTTCTTCTCTTGCTCCTGCAACACACAAAAAAAAGATGGAGATAACTATTAGAACGGGAGAGAGAGAAGAATGCAAAGAGTCTTGAGGTACAACAACGAGAAAAAAGAAAAGGTACTTTCCTTTTTTTCTTTCTTCTCAGCTTCCTTTTGAGCTCTTATAGCAGCTTTAGCAGCAGCTTTCTCCGCGAGCTTCTTCTTCCTTTCCATGGCTTGCTTGGCTTTAGCAATCTCCTCTTGCTTTCTCATTTCCTTCGCCGTAGCTGCATCAACCGCTTTTTCTTCCTTCTGCGGCTTTCCAAGACCATATACTTCTTCTTCATCATCATCATCAGTCACAACGTTCTTTACTTTTACTGCATCTTTAGCTTTCTCAGTCTTTTCAGCTACACTAGCATCTGGTTTAGGTGCAGAGACTGGTTCCTCCTTTTGCTGTGGCTTTGCCTTGGCTTTAGGGACAACCTCGGCTTCAGAAGGCGTTGCCTTTGATGGTGGTACCTCTGGAGCAATCAGAGGCTTCTCTTCGGGATTCCTCATCCGTCCATCTCTGCTCAGCTGCCTAGNCGTGGGAATTCTATCAGTAACGCCCTTGCAAAGAGTAAAGAGAGAAAAATGAATATCAAAACTCGAGCATAACATAATGACAACTATAAGATGTAACAAAAACTGTCTTCTTCCTTCAAAGTTAAAGCCTCAACAACAGAAGAGAAAACAACAAAGAAGAGAAGATGTAGAAGTGCTTAAAAGAGTCTCTACTCGTATGTAAATGAGATGCATAGTCTTATGAGTTTTTAAAGAGTCAAGAAGGCAAAAATCCCAGTTTTTTAAGTATTCCAAACTAAAACAACGCAGCTTCGCTTAACCACACCATTCCATCTAGAGAACGTAGTAGTAACCCAAGACAAGAAGCATCAGTACCGCAAGAGCAGCTGGAGCAGCATAAACCCAGTAGTTAGTCGACTTCTTACGCTTAAGGATCGCTCTCGGGAGTGTTTCTGGTCCTCCTCTACTGCGGATCCTGTTCCTTATCGGTTTCTCTTTTAAGACTTTTTCCTTCTGCGGTTTCTCCTCCTGCACCAGAGCTTCAGTTTCTTCCTTCTCTGCCTCAGAAGCTTCGGGAACTTCCTCAGCCTCGGTTTCTGTGTTGCCTCCGGTCTTCTTCTTGGCTTTCTTCTCTTGCTCCTGCAACACACAAAAAAAAGATGGAGATAACTATTAGAACGGGAGAGAGAGAAGAATGCAAAGAGTCTTGAGGTACAACAACGAGAAAAAAGAAAAGGTACTTTCCTTTTTTTCTTTCTTCTCAGCTTCCTTTTGAGCTCTTATAGCAGCTTTAGCAGCAGCTTTCTCCGCGAGCTTCTTCTTCCTTTCCATGGCTTGCTTGGCTTTAGCAATCTCCTCTTGCTTTCTCATTTCCTTCGCCGTAGCTGCATCAACCGCTTTTTCTTCCTTCTGCGGCTTTCCAAGACCATATACTTCTTCTTCATCATCATCATCAGTCACAACGTTCTTTACTTTTACTGCATCTTTAGCTTTCTCAGTCTTTTCAGCTACACTAGCATCTGGTTTAGGTGCAGAGACTGGTTCCTCCTTTTGCTGTGGCTTTGCCTTGGCTTTAGGGACAACCTCGGCTTCAGAAGGCGTTGCCTTTGATGGTGGTACCTCTGGAGCAATCAGAGGCTTCTCTTCGGGATTCCTCATCCGTCCATCTCTGCTCAGCTGCCTAGAATCAAGTGATGCCAAGCTTCTCTTCTCATAATCTTCTCTGAAATTCTTCTTACTGCACCAAAGAGAAATAAATTTCTCAACCTCGGCATTGGAGAGCGCCTCAACCTCGGTTATGTTCTTTTGTGCAGCCAAGTCTCTAGCTTTGTTCACCACAGTACGGTTTTGGTAATAGCCAGAGTTCTGTATGAGAGAAAAGAATACAAAATTGTAAGATTATTAAATCGCACAAATCATTTGTCATCACAAGAAAGTGCCCAAAAGTATGTGCTTTGTACCGTCTCATCGCGTTGCTTCCTGAGCTCATGAATGTTTGAATAAGCTTTGTCTCTCTTCTCGCTCACATTCTTCAGCTCATTCTCCAACACCTGAATCTCATCTTTTGTTGCTTTCAGCTTCTCACTCAGCTCATTAATCCTTGCTGAAATTGCTTGCCTCTCCTTTTTCACTCCGTCCAAACCAGCACCCATTAACTACAAAAAAGCATCACAAAAGCAACATATGAAACCAATACTATAACTGCATGAATCCAGAGTACACGACCACAACTCTCTTACCTTAACTTGACCTTGGATATCATCCTTCTGACCCATAGATTCTTTGATTTTGGCTCTCATAGCCACATTAGCAATGACCTTATCTCTTGTCCCTTCAAGCAGCCTGATCTCTTTAAGAAGCTGCTTCTCCTCGGTCAAAGGAATGCTTTCATGTTGAATCCGATACTTGTAGCTGTAAATCTTCATTTTTCCACAAAGCCAAGCAAAATAAGAATCAAACAAAGGCCAATTTAAAGCTATCTAAGAAGGTCTTAAGAGTATCGAGTGAACAAAAGTAGATATTAATTACCATATTATCCAGCTCTTCCTCAGAAGAACAGATAGCGGGACCACGAGCACTCCCACCATCATTGTTCCTTAGCTTTCCCAGAGCTTGCTGCAAAGGTTCCATTTCCTTTCTTTTCTCATCAAACATCGTGTTGAATCCCTTACGCTCTGACTTCAACGGGTCTAGCAGATCAAATAACTTTGATCTCTCGGTCTACACATTACCCAAAATCACATTATTAGCAGTCACAAAATAAATAAAACAAAAGAGATATGATATTCCTATACTGTATTATTAAAAAGACACAAAAACACTTACCCTCTTAGCTCTTAAGTCGTTCAAAACTGCACCTCGAGCTTTGTTCAATTTCTCAAGCTCTTTCTCAGCAGCTTCAAGCTTAGCTTTCATTTTGGGGTCCTTCAAAGAATGGTATCTGATAAAGTAGAAAGAGTGGATCTGCCTGGCCGCAGGCCACTCTTCAGCTGCATCTTTAGGTACATCAGCGTTCAACACTTTGTTATTAGTCTCTTCGGCTTTCTTAGGTGGCTCACCGTGTGAACCAAACTTGATGGAGACTTTATCTCCTTTGACTTGGTCAGGCTTCCCGTTCTTGTCGGGCTTCCCTTCGAAAGGAGCAGGAGCAACCTCAAATCCACCATTAACAACCTCAACGCCCATTGTATCAAACACAAAAAAACAGAGGATCCTAATACCCAAAAATGAAAACATGAGTTAAAAACATGTAACGGATCGAGAAAAAAACAAAGCTATGAATAAAAAATTTAAAGGATCTATTGTGGCAAAGATCTGCAAATGAGAAAAGTATTCAATTATCCAATATAAAAACAGATCATCATTTTTAGCCATCAAAATGCATATCCAGACAAGAACAAGATCAGGATCGATCCCATGAAAACAGAACAAGCAGATTCGCAATCAATCTACTGATAAGTAATAAAAACATGCGAAAGATCAAACCTTTATAAACGTCAAGAATCAAATCGAATCAAATTACTTGAAAGTCAAGAGAGATATAAAATGATTCAGACGAAGTAAATCAAAAAAAAAAAGTCAATAAGAGCCAAGGGAGGGAGGGGGAAGAGAGAATGATACCGTGACAAAGAGATCTGAGGAAGAAGAAGATAACCCAAAAAAACCAAACGAAGAAGAAGACCCTTGAAAGAGAGAAAAGGGTCGCTCGCTAAAGTAGTGTTAAGGAAAGAAATTGAGGTCAGATCTCAATCTAAATATATCACTTCCATTTCTTGGAATTTGCTTCTCTCTCTCTCTCTCTTGTATTAAAATCAGATGTATAATAGTTGTTGTTGTGTTTTTTTTTTTTACTAAACCGGTAAGATTATTTACTCGATCGTATCCTACTGAATAACACCCGATTGGGCCATTCCTACATTTGCTACCCACTTGTTTGTTCATTTTTGTCTAATTTTTTAATTAATGGGGGATTATTCGTAATCTGATTTTTATTGTCAACTTTGGAAAAACTTTTATGATGAGATTTTATTTCTTTTAGGGTTCCTAATGTTTTTTTTTTCTTTTTCTATTTGAGTAACGCATATAGCTTTTGACTAATATTTAGACAATTTCAGTTATATTTATAAATAAAGAACAACACCAAAGAAAAAAAAACATTTAATGTTGGTAGAACTGTAATTGAATGAATGAATGAAGGACATACGCTTTTACATGAGACAGTGGCGGATTTAGAGAAACAGTATTGTTATTTATTGATGATGATGGTACAAAGTCAATTATGTAAAATGTGTATGAGCGAGCCACATGCCCACTTTTAGACTAAAGTAGGTCCGTCCTCACTCCTCATGGAGAGAGTGGTCACGGATTGGAAAGTTGAATAAAAACGTGTGTGTTCAATGGAATTGTTATGTAGACTAATTAAAGCGGATCAAAATGTTAGCTAGGCATTAACTAGGCGAATAATTCTTAGCAAAAAATGTTAGATAGAAGCATTTACGACATTAAAAGTTACATAAGCATTGTATAGTCGTAAGAAGAAAAAATAATAAGTTATTACTATTCGTGGTGAAAAATGTTACCGTATGTTTTTTTTTTGTTTTTCATTTCATTATAATTTATAAACCAATAATGTTGTTGTGAAGCCTCCCTTCAATATATTCATAATTCATGAATCAAATCGTCTATGTGTTAGGTGAGGTTATGTACTTTGTCGTGGTAATTTTAGTTAATGAATCAATCTAAACAAAGAAGTTTTTTTTAAAAAAAAAAAAAAAAAAAAAAAAAGACAAAAGACAAAAAAAAAAAATGGGAAGAGGTGGGAGAGAAGAAAGAAGAAAGTAACAAACAGTTGTTAGGTTGTGTTGAAAACGTGGGAAGTCTTCTTTGGCGTTAGATGGCTCTCTTTAGGGTACCAACTGTCCACTTTGCAGCGACAGCACGTCTTCTCTCTGCCCTTGGATTGATCACACAACATGTCATGCGGATTAGATTCTTCTTTTCATCTTACCGTACATCAGTTCTAGTTCGACGTAAGCTGAATTGACCGGAATACCCTCCTCCCTTCATCACCGCCACCAAAACTTTTTTCGAAAAGATGCAAATTTCAGTTACGCTCCTTTTTATCTTCAGTTTTTTTCTTTTTCTTCTTCTTCTGTATAGTACTAAGCACTAACTAATAGAATTGCATGTTTTCGTATAAAATAGAATTAGTTCAGTCAGTGATATATATAAAAACAGTGATAGGAATGTTTTGCAGTTTCAGGTCCAAACTCCAGAGAGATGATATCTTGTGTTTTTATGTAATTTTAGAGCTTAATTCTTCATTGTTTTGTGCATATTCATGAGCATTTAGGTTGTTTAGGTTGCATTTTACATCAAATTTGTTATCTCAGATAATGGAGTAGAGATGTACAAGGAAAGTGTGCTTTGGAGCCAAATAAGTCAATAATTAGCAATATAATGGAAGACACACATTTGGATGCACACAAGATGATTGATGATTCGGAACCAGTTTGCAGTCCCTCAAAGATCGACTCGTATGAAGACCTTTCTTTGGGATTTAGCTCCAGAGTTCTTCATCTAAGTTATTGGAAATTGAGTAAGCTTTGCAATGGAGGTGATGTCAGGCCAATCAGATGTGCGTGTAAAGAGTTATACCTGTTTGAGTGAACGTATATATAACCAGAGTGAAGACAGGAGCCACACGCGCCCAAGAGCAGCGGCCAAACGGTGGCCGATTGAAGACCAGCGACCATCCCAATCGGTCAAGAGCTGGCCGATGGAGTTCAGTAAGAGGAAGATTGTTTACAGCAGCGGCCAAGCTCAATCGGCCAAGCTATGACCGTTGGAGCCACGCGACCTCATCAATCGGCCAAGCCATGGCCGATGGAGCTCAAGAAGAGAAAACACCGTTTACACCAGCGGCCACCACCATCGGCCAAAGTGTGCCCGGCCATCCCAATCGGCCATCTCAATCGATCAAAGCATGGCCGTGTGAGACCATCACCACACTTGTTTTAGTTTTGATCCGGGTGTGACCCGGTTTGAATTGGATTGACCCGACTCTCTTTTATTTTGCTATAAATACTCTAACCCTATTAAGGGGAGACTGATCTCTTATCTCTTATCTTTGGTTGATCTTTTGTTTATCTCTTGTTTAGCAGCCACTTAGGATTCTTAAGCTTATTTACTTTTGANTTTCATCTTACCGTACATCAGTTCTAGTTCGACGTAAGCTGAATTGACCGGAATACCCTCCTCCCTTCATCACCGCCACCAAAACTTTTTTCGAAAAGATGCAAATTTCAGTTACGCTCCTTTTTATCTTCAGTTTTTTTCTTTTTCTTCTTCTTCTGTATAGTACTAAGCACTAACTAATAGAATTGCATGTTTTCGTATAAAATAGAATTAGTTCAGTCAGTGATATATATAAAAACAGTGATAGGAATGTTTTGCAGTTTCAGGTCCAAACTCCAGAGAGNCTTATTTATGTGTTTCCTATCTTGTTTAGTGTTAATAATGCTGGAAAGCTTTGATCAAGCTTGAATCTAGACATTAGGATTTCANAATTCTTCATTGTTTTGTGCATATTCATGAGCATTTAGGTTGTTTAGGTTGCATTTTACATCAAATTTGTTATCTCAGATANCCAATGGAAATTGTTGATTAGGGTGCTTAGTGGTATTAAGACTTGTTCTTAATGCATGCTAGCTTTGTGATTGCCTTTGGAAAAAATTGATTATCACTTGATTAGCATAAGAATCTCTACCATGGAAATGGATTGATTTGCATTAGTGTTTTAGCCATAGGATTGTTCTTGATTGTTGCCTGGACATCTAGGATTGGTTAGCTATCTCCCAAGTCAATTACCTTGCCCAAAGTTCACTTGTTTAATCTTGATTTAAAGTTTGTTGTTAGTTGTGTTTTGTTTCTTTTCTTTAATTTGTTTGCTAGTTAAGATTCTTACAACAAAACCAATTCATGTTAAGAATAGATTAAGCAACTTTGTATATTTTTAGT
Source organism: Camelina sativa (assembly GCF_000633955.1). Taxonomy (NCBI): domain Eukaryota; kingdom Viridiplantae; phylum Streptophyta; class Magnoliopsida; order Brassicales; family Brassicaceae; genus Camelina; species Camelina sativa. The sequence continues at coordinate 6,371,092 of NC_025694.1, forward strand.
GAATTGATTAATGCAGATTGTAAATTGATAATTTAATTGACTGAAATATACTACATCAGACTAAATTTTTCCACAACTTTTGTTAATTTAAAGTAGTGATTTGTTCAAGTTCTTGAAATTTTGTTAAACGTCGACGGAATAATTTATTCCATGACCCAAAAAAGTCTTCGATTTCATAGCTACTAGCAAATGGGATACAAAATTGGATTCATTTCATAACTAAAATATCTAAGTTGCATCAAATCTCATCTTAAAAGTTACACCCGGTTTTTAAACTACACACCACACCAGTTTATACTAGAATCAAGTTTTACCTATAATAGCTAAACCGGTTTCATACCAAGTCTTACAACAATCCAAAACCATAGTTTTTTTTTTTTCTTTCTTCATTTATGTTCATTCATCGGAAGCTGAGGCAGCCTGTTTCAAACAATCCCGCATGATCTCTCCAAGTTTTGAACAAGCATCCAAGCAAAGCTGCATTGCCTGAAATATTTTGAAACATGTTTAGCAACATATGGCTTCTGTGACCAACTAGTTCAGAATTAAGTGCTAATTTATTAACCACACTGACTCACCCCTATGCCCGATTTGCAGATTACAAAGGTATGAACACGCTATATTTTAGTGCGTGCTTAGAAAAACGATTTATGAAGAACTGTCTAACTAACCAATATGTCTTTTGTCTACAACCGTGTGCAGAAGTTAAAGGACAAAAGACATTAATCAAAAGGCATACCTCGTTGATATTAGGCGTTGTCCATTCACCCGTGACGGTTAGCTGAGTGACTTCATAACGAGATGGCATGCACGTCATCATAAAGCTTCCATCTTCACATCCTTCCTCTTCAGTAACCGGGTCAATCATCAGGTTTTTCCCTATGCAAGACTTTGAATATAGCAGGAATCATTTATCAGTCAGTGTTTCAAAATATTAGAATTAAGAGACATCTATTGGTTCACATGTCTAAAACTATCTATGGTGCTCTTGTTTCTTTCAAAGTATATGTGACATTCTGCACCTAATGCTAATAAACTTAAAGAGAGAACGCAGAGGATCTCGTGTAATAGTTGTAACATAGACATACCACTGAAACAGCTGTGATAAGGTCATACATCATAATCCCGGCATCAGCTAGAGCAAGACTAGCACATGATATCACAACAGAAAGGTCACCTGCAATATAATACCATTAAAGAAAAATCAGAAAACGTCAAACAACAATCCTATGATAACAATATAGTAACAGGTTGCTTCCATAATCAACTCCAAGAGCACCAATGTCTAGAGATCAGTAAGCAATCACCTATGCTCCCACAAGGTTATCCTGACTCTACATTTAAGGATTTCGATAGTTGTTGAGCATAGTGAAAACTATAAGATTGCTAGAGAGAGTCATGAAACTTACTGCCTCCAGATTCAAGCACCAATGCAAAAACATCAACAGTAGTCTTTGGAAAAGTCTCCATCATTATTACGCCTTCCAACGCTTTGTGAAGCATTGATGAGTACTCTTTATGATCAGTTCCCTAAAATACCACAACATATAACTAATCTCACGAAACAAAAACAAACGCCGAACATCCAAATTTAGGATTAGAATAACGCAGTACCTGGCCAAGAGTCGGGGAAGCAAAAGTAGTATAGCTAACATTACAATTCAATCTACCAACATCACTATAAGTCATTGCTTTCTTACTCTCCCTTGGCCCAAATCTATATTTTTGAACACACGGAAACAAAAATTAGCTGACAGCAAAGTTGATGCAAGATAGACACTAAAGTACACTCACACTGAAACAATGACTTTTGTGTTCCCAAACTCAGCATAAGCAGAACCAGAAGCAGAGCTCACAGCAGCAGTTTGAAGCACTTTTTTTGTTTCCACAAAAGACACAAAATTCAAGTTTAGTTAGTCTCACAAAGACTCGAATCGTATCTTTCACAATGAAGAACCCAAACGATTAAGAAGAGAAAGGGGAAAAGGGGTTTTTACAGGCAGGTCGGCATTGAGGGAAGCCACGGCCATCAGGACGGGACCAATCGAGGTCGGAGTCTTTGAATATAGGAAGACGAGATCTTCCCACAACTTTAGGAGAATACGTTGGCGTTGTGGCTCCAGGTTTTGCTGACATTGTTCTGTGACACTGAGAGAGACTTTATAAAAATCAGAATCTGAGTCCTGACAAAGAAGGGAGAAGTCAATGAGCGAATACCCAGTTTCAAACTTGCTCCGATATGCGAAAAAAGCAGCGATTGGGTTCTACTAAGAAGAATTGTTTACCTGAGAGGGTTTTGAGAGATGAAAAAACAAAAGAAGACGCGGCGGAGAACGTGGAAGAAGGAGGAACTCGCCGTTAAAGATTTTTAGGGTTTAACAGAAACAAAGAATAATTTTAAAAAAAAATAGGGGCAATTGTAGTAAATAACTGAAAGTTTGAGTTATCTAACTAAATAAACGAAATTTCAAAGGGGGAAATAGTAAAATTTAGGTTTTGTTTAATTATTGTCTTGGGTTTCATTTTTGAGTCAATTATTTTTTTTCTTTTTTTTGTTGTTGTTGTTATTGCTAATGCTAATTAATGGATAGCTTAGGTTGTAATCATTTTAAATATTGGGTTTACATTTTCTTAACATTAAAAGGTGTATAAATTAATTAAAAATAGAATAAAAAGGAAACAAAAATGGAATTGTGAATGGAATATATATATATATATATATATATATATGTATTAATTCCTTTACATATTTATCATTAACAACAAAATTAATAATAAATATGGTACCATTAAAAACATACATACATTAACTTTGTTAAAAAACTGGTACCATTTAAAGTTTTAAACCAAAGCGTGGAATGAAGTTCATATAAAAAAAATTGAGGACTTATTATAATCAACTTAGCCAAATCATCATAACGCCACCTTCTTAAAACTGTGGTTTCATTTTCCAAATAATGCATCGGATGTGATAGCTAGTCAGCTTAATCATACGATTGGATAAGATTGCACGTTTGACATTTCGCATTACTTGGCCACTAAACCTCATTTCCATCTCACTCGAAACGTAATCATCATACATATGTCGTCGTCGGTCGTCCATCATGTTTTGTCCACCGGAAGCTAATATAGTATATAGCATGCTCCCATTTTTTTAACTTTTGATAATTTCTACATGTGTGTGTTTTATGTCGTAAATCAAAGTATTAAATGCTATTTATTAAGCATGCACTTAACAAATAACAACAAATCAAAATTTAAAGACTTTTACGATTAAAAGTCAAAGGAGAACGCACCGTTTCTGGGAAGTGAGTTAAAACGAAAACTTCTCTGTGGAAAACGGAAGTCTATTGTACCATCTATAACTCTCAGATTTCTTTCTTTTATCTCCTTTTTTCTTTTTTTTTTCTTCTTCTAGACAAAATGGAAAAAAAGAGTTATTCTTTATCCTCTTAATTAATAAAAATCTTCGTTTCAGACAAAGATCGACAACCTCGTCTTTAGTGTTGAGAACTGCACGGAGCTTCAAACATTCTCGCGTAGCAGGTACTTTTGTTTTTGCTCTTGTTTTTACGTTTTTGATTCAGACCAATGTAAGAATGTAGTTTTTGTTATCCTCAGACAGCTCAGATTTGTCTTTTCAGATCGATCTATTTTAATATTTATATGATCGGGTCATATACTTGCGTTCACGTCGTTACGATTCATTAATCCTCTGTATCTTCTTCTTTAATAATTTTGGGAGACATTAGTTGTATCAATTTTGTTTTATTTTTACATGATCAGAATGCCACGATCAAATTTAGGTTGTGTTTATTTTTCAGGAACGTGAATCCCTATAGTAAATCGAATTTGACCTTAAAATTTGTGTATCAGCTCTGGCGTAGGTTAGGGGTAATCTCGATTTGTGAAGATGATTGCTTATTTCATGTGCCTATAACTATAAGATCAAAGTGTTGGCTTCTTTCGCTGGCATAACCATTAGTTATTTGGTTTTGAGATCGATCCTATGAGAAGGCTCTTCAATGGCGTCCTTAAACTCAGAGAAGAGATGGATTTTTCCTCTAGCAATGGCTTCTCTCATGTTCATATTCCTTGTAGCTGCATCCTTCAACATGGGTCTCCTCTCTTCCGTGCGTTCCATTAACTCACTCATCTTCTCCTCAAGTCTCTCGACCACTAACGAGACAAGAGCCGAATTCGCAGAGTCAAAAGTCAATAATAACTCCTCTCATCCCCCTCCAGTACAGCCTAGTCCTCCTCGCTTTGGTTATCTAGTTTCAGGGTCAAGAGGTGACTTAGAGAGTCTATGGAGAGTGTTAAGAGCATTGTACCATCCGAGGAATCAATACGTTGTTCATCTCGATCTTGAGTCTCCTGCTGAAGAGAGGCTTGAGCTAGCTAAACGTGTGAGCGAGGATCCTATTTTTACTGACGTTGGGAATGTTCATATGATCACAAAGGCTAACCTCGTCACGTATCGAGGACCCACAATGGTGGCCAATACGCTCCACGCTTGCGCCATTCTCTTGAAGCAGAGTAAAGATTGGGATTGGTTCATCAATCTCAGCGCCTCGGATTATCCTCTAGTCACTCAAGATGGTATGCATACTTATATGTCTAGTCTCTCTTTTGTTTCAAATAATCTCTGCCTGAATCATCCATCAATGCCCGTTGCTTGCAGATCTTATTGATACATTCTCGGGGTTGGACCGGAACCTCAACTTTATCGACCATAGTAGCAAACTAGGCTGGAAAGAGTAATGATCATTTCTCTTTATAGAGTACATTTGAGATGAGTTTATTCCTGTTTTAATCCAAATGTGGGTTTCTCCGCAGAGAGAAACGAGCAAAGCCTCTGATCATAGACCCGGGGCTGTACTCCACAAAAAAGTCAGATGTCTTTTGGGTTACACCTCGCAGAACCATGCCAACTGCGTTCAAACTATTTACCGGTAATTCAGTAATTAGTAAGTACATGATTATGAAAAGTAGTGAGTGACTAATCTGTGAAACTGCAGGTTCCGCTTGGATGCTCTTATCTCGGTCGTTCGTAGAATATTGCATTTGGGGATGGGACAATCTTCCACGGACTCTTCTAATGTATTACACCAACTTCCTCTCTACACCGGAAGGATATTTCCACACTGTCATTTGCAACGCGCCAGAGTACTCTTCCACGGTGGTGAACCACGACATGCATTTCATCTCCTGGGACCGCCCTCCCAAACAGCATCCTCGGACGCTCAACATTAATGATACAGAGAGGATGATTGGAAGCGGAACAGCGTTTGCCCGCAAGTTCAGACACAATGATCCTGTCCTGGATAAGATCGATAAAGAGCTGCTCGGTAGAGGTAACGGGAACTTTACGCCTGGTGGTTGGTGTGCAGGGGAACCAAAATGCTCGAGGGTTGGTGATCCGTCAATGATCAAGCCTGGTCCTGGAGCTAACCGGCTTCGTGTGCTTATTAACGGACTTGTTTTGGCATCTAAATTGACTCAAAGGCAATGTAGATAGGCTTCATATGTTTCATGTCGAATTAGTCCCTATAATTCTTTCTGCAAACTGACACAACATTGTGAAGATTTGTCACTATTTTCTAAGCCAAAATAAGAACCCAGTTCACTTCTTCTCATTACATCGAAGCCCTACTCTCCCTCTGATTGCTTCTTTCCCTCTTGTCAGAAGAACTAAGGGAAATAATTTATTTTCTATGATATAAGAACGGCAACTCAGCAACAGATTAGAAAAAATAGATGATGAACTGTTAAGATGCTTCTTTAACATAGACATGGTTCATGAATATTAGATACATCATACAAGCACATATATCTATATCTGTGCAATACACAACAAGAAATTGGCCTGCAAATTGAGACCTAACTCGGAACAATAGCGTCTGCAGTAGTTGTTATACTACAGGCTTCGAGTTTTACAGACTATTTACAACACAAGCTAGACAAAAGAGAGAGAGAGAGAGAGAGCTAGAAGAGTAGGAGGCAAAGGACGATGCAACAAAGGAAAAATATTGATACCCGATTAAGAGACTTCTCACGCTGCATCATCCTCTGGCTTTGGTAAGGCTGAGCTATTGTGTTTGTGAAAGTCCCAAATATCCTGGTATAGACCATGTCCCCAAACATTCCAATCACCGGGTAGAGAAAACTCATCATTACTGCATTGGCAAGGTCGGTTGATTCGGTTGTGGTGAAGCCACGAGGGGAATATTGGTGGTTATGGAATGTTGGAGACAGAGTTTGATGATGTTGCAAGCTTGGGCTCAGAGATGATCCTGAAGAGATTGGGTTGTACAAGGTTGATGGAGTAGGTCTGCGGGGTATCTCTGTGGATTCTGCATCCTGTTTCTTAGAGCCAAACGTGGAAGAAGACGAAGACATGCCTCTTCCATAGAGAGGAACCAATGAGGTGATGGTAATGTTGGATTTACAGACAGGGCAATTGTTGTGGTGCTGATCAATGGAGACAGATGATAACTGAACATGTAACCACCTGTAAATGCAAGGCCAGCAGAAAAGGTGTCCGCAGAGAGTGACGACAGGATCATGGGCTGAGTCTAGACAGATGTTGCAATCAAAACAACCACTTTCATTAGCTTGACCTCCCTTTGAACCAGTGATGAGATCAGGTTTTTGTTTGACTATGAAGCCATCATCATGGGTTCGTTGAGCATCAGACATAATGAAGTTCCCTTCCATGAGAGGTAAGATTCTGTCAAGGACAACATAGTATTGTCAGCTACGCGTATGTTATCTACAGAGTAATATAAAACTGTTTTCAGACTTAGGTTTCATGATACTAAATAGATTCAAAAAATGGGTTTATCCTCTAACCAATAAAGGGAGACTCTTTTCAAGATCTTTCTACCCTGAAAGCCCCCTTGAGAGCAATGCTGATCTGACTTGTGCCTCTAAAGGTCAAATCCTAAGCAATTCTCATTAGGAAAAACCAGAATCCACCCAGCTATAAGAAACCAATCTAGATCAGAACAATCAAAGCCTAGTATCATCTCAAATTCAATACAGAGGAAAACTCAAAACCCCTCCCCAAAAATTGCCCCTTTTGTTACCAAAACCTAGAACCAATACAAAAAATCGAAAATTTGGGCGAACCCTAAATCATCTAATTGTACAAATGCAAGCCAGGAAGAATCAATGAAACCACATAATCGAACCCAAGAAAGATGAAGAAGAAGAAGAAGAAGAACATACCGAGAGTCGTCGGGGAGGAAACAAAAAACGCGATGTAAACGATGATGATGAAGCTCCGAGAAAATGCGAAAAAGGAGAAGGCTTTTCAGAGATTGGAAGATAGATATTTAAAGTCGACGTGTTTTCAACGAACGATGATGTGATAAAGACAACAACGACGGTGGTGATGGTTGCTTCGTCTTCTTCGTCTCCTTCGTATGTTACAACTAAATTATTTATTTAAGATATTTTTAGACAACGACGGTGATATTTTTTATTTATCTAACGAGAGGATAGAGCTTTCGAAATAGGATAATGCTGTTTTCTAAAATATGTTACCCTCCCACTAATCTCGGGGATTAAAATAAATTACTCTGTTTTCCATGTTAAAATCTTTTATAATTAAGATTTACTTTTTCTATTTTTATAACTAGGAAGCGGGCCCGTACGTTGCCACACCGGAAAATGAAAGTTTAAAGATATTAACATTGCTAAGTCATGTTTTATAGAGGAAATTTGATAATAATTCTCTCATTGAGAGTATTTCGGTTGTAGAATTTCTAAACTGGTTTTACGGCTATTCATTTTTTTGATTTATCAAGTTTTGTTAAAAATATATTTTTATAATTTTTTATAATTTTAATCATTTTTTATTTGGATGTGCTCAACATCGGCTATTTTGACAAAAATAATAATAATAATAAGCTAGATAAGTTAAATCTTTGCACGAAATAGGAGAATTCTAAGAAGTATATACATAAATTGGGAGTGCCTAATATTTTTTCCTAGCTTCCTCCACACTGCAGTCGTTAGCTTGGCAAAAAGATCTTAATTTGTGTTGTTATAACCACATCTTAATTTTGTTATAACTATATCTTGCACCCAAAAGAAAACTACAAACTCTATTGTTAATTATGTTTTAGCCCGACATATATAGGGACATCTATCAGCAAAAATAGGAATGTTCCAGAGTCATGATCTCATTTATCAACTTTAAATCAAGATCCATATAAAGTGTACAATGTGAACAAAACACAAATCATATGTGAGAAAAAATAGAAACATAAACAGATATGTATATATATGCTCTACTGCTCGTTTTAAGTTACAATTGATGTTATAGTATATATACTATGTAGCCATATACATACTCAATTTGAGCATATTGCCAATACAATGCCATGATAGTAATGCATGTTGTCCAACTAATTAAACTCTTATACGTTAAAATAAAAATCTGAATTAACAGTATACATATGTACTTATTAGAAATTTATTTTTCAATAAAGCAAAAAGAAAATCTAAAATTTCTTTTAGTGTTTCATCAATCAAGAGGAAAATATATATATAAAAAAAGATGTATGAAATATGTTCACTTAAATTTTAAGATGCTCACCAGTTAATTTCTTTTTAAAATGATAAAATTGACACTTTAGCCTAAATTTCCCTATATATACTCCACTATCTCTGAGGTGTGAAACAATACTCAGAGAAATAAAAACTATTTTCAAGGTCCAAAAAATCTATATATACAAAGTACAAACAAAGAGGTGTGAAAACAAGGAGGTGTGAAACAAAAAGGTATAAACTAACAAGTGCGAAGATTGAAAGCTGGGATAAAACGAAAAAACACAATTGTTGAATCAAAATATTACAACTTTTGAAATCATTAACAAATCTAAACCGTTACATGAAATAATAAAAACAATCTCATATGTTAGATTTAAATTGACCCTCTAAAAATAAGTTTGCTATTATATTTAGACTTAATATGGGTTTGCTATTATATACAATCTTTATAACCCAACGGTTGAGGATTGTTTTTTTCTTAATCTAAGGGCTGTTGTTTTTTTTCTGGAAAATTTGCTAAAATTCAATAAACCAAAGGATGTGTCTTTTAGTTTGTTCACGTCTTAAGTGAAGCATCGCCTCTTTTTTTTCTCAGTTCTCACCACATTTAATTGTATATTTAATTTGTGATTCAAAATTTGGTTTGTTCCCTCCTCCCCTCTGAATGATAAGTTTTTCGTGACTGTTTCATGAATCTTTTAGAAACAGAATAAAAAAACCTTCTTTTGAATCCTTTTACCACAACTACGCCGTAGACTCATTACTTAAGTTTGGATTTTTGAATGAAATACTATATTTTGCTAGTTATTCTAATTTATTGCTGGATCTAAGAAATATATATATATATATCTATATATATATATATAATATTGGAAATTTAATCCCTCTTTTTCCTTACTAATTTAATTTATATAATGTTATATATCATATATCCCTATATATTTGTATCTTAAATTATTTCTAGTTTTTAAGTTTTTAAAAACTTTCCAATGCGTGTCCAAACATAATTTCTTTAGAAATCGCATTCGAGAATCAAAACATGTGGTAGCAGTGGGATAATGTCTTTCAAAAAATTTAAAAAATCATGTTTGTGTAATATTTTCTCGAACAAAAAATTAGATTTTGCAGAAAGTTTCCATATAATCTATCCTCCTACGACACAAAAATAAGTTTCTTTTAAGTTTTACATAATTTGATCTACCTTGTATCATTATTGTTTTATCACATATTTAAAATTACTTCCACTTATGATAATTAAAATATATAAAAACTATTCGACTCTGTGAACAAAAAAAGAATTTTCTTTTTTAAATGAATATACGCCCTGATTGGCACAAAACTTTTAAGATTTAAAAAAAATAAAAGACTTGACAGCCAATAATTTGCCAATCAGACTTTTTTTACTTTTATTTTTTTTAAAGCTTTGTAAGTCACTTTTTTTTTTCCTTTTCGTTGTTTTCTCATAATTTTTAAAGCCTCAAATTCAGGCTTTAAAATTAAACAAATATAAAAACTTTATTTTTTTTCTTCCTATTATATTTAAAATTTCTCCACAAGTTTATATATATATATATATTACATAATTTTATTTTTATAAATTATTTTATTTTTATTTTATTCTCTTTCTTTTAAGATCCATTTCAATAATAATTATTTTTATTATCATTATTATCATTAATATCATCATTTCAATATATTTTAATAATAAAAGTAACAGCTATCGCTTTAAAAGTATTTGTTACCAATCAAATTTTAACAGTTAAAGTTTTTAAAGTTTCTACAATTAAAGCATCTACAACCAAATTCTCTACAGCTAAAATTTTACAGTTAAAGTCTTTACAGTCACAAGTAACAACCGTTACCAATCAGCGCCATAGTTATATTTATTTTTTGGACAATGGAGAATAAGAAGAAATTAAGTAGGAGCGTGTGTAACCAACACGTTCGGATAACATGTCTTATTTCAATGAGAGTTGAAGGCTTGAAGCCGTGGGGGTAATGGTGAATAGAGAGGTGGTGATTACACGCCTACACCCCAACTTAAGATATATTACGAAGGAAGACATATATGATGAATCACAACCATTGAAGATGACGAAGCCTTTGGTATGGCCAGCATTTTTTGAAAACAAAGAGGCATTAAACTGTCTTTTTTTGTTTGTTTAAAAAGACCATAAACGATGTAGTTGTGTCTCAGCTGTTGTGACGACGATGTAACAAATCTAAAACTTCTTTTTATTATTTGTTAGCAGATTAGAAGCAATGTTCACGATATCATCCCATTGATTTACAAACTATAAACATTCAAAATTGAAGAGTTAAGTTGTTTTAATTGAAAGCACTATGTAATGGAAAGAGATTAAAAAAGAAAAACCAATGGCTGCATCTCAAAACATACAAACGGCTTATAGCCAGAACATTCGCTGGGATGATGTAACAAAAAAATAAAGAAACATATGCATACCTCACCTTGAATTTTGTTATATATATTTTATTGGTAGGTATACAACTCGTCCTGATTGATTTTTTTGCTTATACCATCTTCCAAAAAAAAAGAAAAAGTCCAGCACACGTGTGTAGAGGATCTTCAACTACATTATACAATAGCCTTTCTACCATAACGTAAACATATAGACACCAACTACGATCATTTTCCCTAATCAATATGCCACATTGTTTACGATATAATTGTAACGTCAATAGTTTCTCAAAACAACGCCCACTTTAAATGTAAAAAAATTGGTGACTAAGAGAATTAGGGGAGGTATTAGTTTAGGATTTAGAAAAAAATTTAATAACTTTAAAAGTTAGGTAAAATATGTTGTTATTTAATCAAGATTTTTAAAAACTCTTTAAAAATTTGGTGTTATTGGTTGTGGATTTGTAAAAAGTTATCTAAAATCTTGATAAATCTAGTGTTATTGGATTAAGAGTTTTATAAAGTCATTAAAAGTTTTATGTTATTCAAGTAAAACAAAAGAATCTTGGATTGTTAATGAATTCAAATTTTATGTTATTGGTTTAGGATTTTATATCATTTCCTTCATAACAAAAGTCATGAAAACTCTTTCATCAAATAGAAAGATTTTACAAGATTAGAAAAAACAAATCATCAAGATTTTAAAAAACTTCCTAAACAATCTCTTAGAATCCTTCATTTTTAACTTTCAATTTTCTATGATTCTAACAATCAGCAAGAACATAAAATCATTAAAATTCTTTCTAAATCCTAAACCAATACCTCCCCCTTAGACACCTATGAATTACAATCTCAACAAAATAGCAGAAGTAACAATGGGCACGAGAGATGTGTAGGTTTTACATTCAGGGAAAATACTAACCAATATTTTGCGAAATGATGCTTGCTCAAAGGAGTCTAGAATGAAGATCGAATGCGTTTTAAGATATTGATTAAGCAAATTGGACTTTGTAAGCCCAGCTATCAGAATACTAACGGGGCAGTTGTAAGAATAGCAACAGTGGCGAGTGGCACTTACGGTGTGATCAATCCGAAACGGAGTTAACAGACTCTTCCTAGCTAGAATTATGTACGAAAAAAAACTTCTCATAACAAATCTAATATGGCCACCGATCATGACACAATATTTTAGATTCCGCCCCCTTGTGCTATATTGTCATTCCTTACTATTGCAGAAGAGTGAATAAAACGAAAGATATGAAAATGCGAGATGGTAAGACAACGAATTAATCACACATCATAATGGATGACCCTTTTACTATGAACAATCCACCATTTTAACAACCCAATTCTTCCGTTGTTACATAGCATTCCAAGAAAAAATATTTCTTCATTATATCATTACCCACATCAAAATCTACCGGCAATATATACAATGCACACCTCTTAGGAATTTAATTATCATGTACGAACATAACGTTCCAAAGAATAAAGTTTTCTTAACCAAAAGCCAATACTAAATTAATAGGCAATACTACAAGCTAATAACGGTGATACCACAAAATACGAACCAAAAAGTCAAACACATAAACTATATATACACAATAAGTAATATCACAACGTAATTAACGATAATCAAGGATAAGGAATATGAAGTTTCCCAGGAGGGCTAAAATGATTAAACGAATTCCAAATATATAGATCTGAAAAGAGGCAATTGAACAAGTTTTTTTACATAGAGAAGCGTTGATTCGGAGGGCTAAACAAAGAGAAGCGACGATTTGGGGAAGGAAGAGAAGTGTCTTTTCATTTAATAAATTAATGACATCATCTTAGATCTAAACCGTTGGATGAGAAAATAAATAATTTTATCCGTTGGATTTAAAATATGACGTCAGCAGTGTCTAAAAAATGGGTTTGCTATTATAAAATTATCTAACGGACAACATGTAGACAAATAGAACACTTAAGAAAAACCAGATTTCCTTTAATCTATAATTTATATATGAGAACGAAACGAAAAAGGGAACAAAACCAATTTTTCAGGATGGACACTAACAAGTTTATAAACATACCTTGATATAGAGATTGATGCAGGTTAATTTAAAAACACTCCAATAAAACAATTCTTTGATTTTATTTTTAACTTTTAAAAATACTCTGAAAACGATAAATTTGAAACTTGTTTTTGTATTCCATATAAGTTTATATATAATAAACAAAAATATGTAAAATTTATAGGTGTGAAACCAAGAGGTGCAAAAATAAATAGGTGGGACTTTTAAAAGATGGAGGTACGACGAATAGATGCAACAATTAAAATGTGCGATTTTAAAAAGATGGGGGTACGACAAAAAGACACAATTATTTGGAGGAAAAAGACTTGCAATTCTTAGACCATTAATAAATATCAACCGTTAGATGGAATAATAGAACAATTCTCATCCGTTGGATTAAAGATGACACAAAAAAGTGGGTTTGCTATTATATATAGATTAAAATCTTTAATATATTTTCAAGTAATAAGGATTCAATCTAGGATTCGATACTTTACTCTTATAAAAAAAGTAAAAACTTTTATATCTTATTTTGTGGCAAAAGCAAATTATAGTATCTGATTTCGTGGGAAAAGCTTAAGCGTTACAGAGTTGAGTAACAAGAAACTAAAAAGTGAGAAAAGTAGCAAAGCTGTAAGAACTATACAATTGTAAATATTTATGCAATTGCTGTGATCAGCATAACAGCATTATTCCCATCTATGTAACCCGACAATCCAAAAAGACAATGAAACAATTTGTATAACATTAAAGAATAGCTGAAAGATACGTATACCTCGTTGAGTTATCTATCACTCTTCTAAGAATATTTTCAAATTCATACACAAATGGCCATGCCAAAGGAGACCAACGAGATTCTACCGCACATGTCACATGCTGGTACATGTGGTATAAAACATAACAAGCTATTGAAAGACTAATAAAACTCTTACCAAAAAACGTTTTCATACAGTTTTAGTTAATCACAAACTCCAACCGGCTCATCTCACCCAAAAAAAAAAAAACAAACCCTAACAACACTTTTGTTTTCGTTGGGTTGTACAGCAAATTAACTAAACACAAAACGAAAATTACAAAAAATATTTCACATGTCATTCTCCAAAAATTTCCTAAAAACTTTTAAGATATCAACAAAAGCAACCATGCCAACGAAACAACCATCTTTTTCAACCACCCACGCGTAATTCACTCGGTGAGCAATCGCTTGAATCATCACTGCCATTAACGAGCTCTTTGGATTACACACTATTGCCTCCGACTTCCTCGCCATTCTCGCTGAGCTACTCATCGACCTCCCAAACGAGGTCGTCCTCGTCGGAGACTCTTCATCCGACGAATAACCTGACGACGGCGACGAAGGTGAGACAGAATCGAAAAGCGAAAGCAAACCCATCAGTCCTTTGTCCTCCAAACGATTCCTAACGATCTGGACAAGACTCTCCGGTGGATTTGCTCCGTCTATGTACGCCATCAGGTCTCCTGCGGAGAGCGTTGCCACAGCCGCGGCAGCTGTCTCGTCGCAGCAAGTTAGTGTCATGGGAGAGATCTCTCCGATCAAGGACGTAAAAGAGTCGTCTCCTTCTCCGTCGACCACTGCAACAGAGGTTTGGTCGACGAGAGCGTTGGATATGGCCGAGATGACGGCTGAGGGGGAGGAGTGGTAATCAACGGCGAGGATTGCGTGCGTGCTGTTGATGATACCGAGATCGGAGATTGACATCGCCGGCAGAGGAGAGAACGCGGCGATGGTTCCGAGGAGAAACTGTATGATGTCTTCTTGAGTGATCCAGCAGAACCGTCGTCCGTTCGAATGCGTTGAGGTGGTGACTGAAACTTTGTCGTTTTGCTGCCTAATTTTAGTGAAGGGTTTTGTCTGAATTGGGACAATCAGATTCTGTGCTCCTTGGATGATCAGATCAATGGCTTCAACTAAGCTGATCAGTCAAATCAAATTGACCAGAGAAAAAAACTATTAATTTACTTCACAAGTGGAAAAAAAAAAAAAAAAACAGAGCATGGAAACAGAGGAAGAGCAGAGAAAAGGTTTAATTTTTATCAAAACAGAGAGAGATTGAACAATGAACAAATACAAAACCTGCAGGAGGGTTGAACATGGAGGACGAGGGAACGAGTTTTGGGGAGAAGAACAGAGACGGGTGCGTTTAAGGCAGAGAGAGTGTAGTCATGGTCTTTGGACAAATGGCAGATGACGTCAGCCATTGATATTTTCCCCAAGCACTCGCACTCTGTGACATCGTTATCGTCGTGATTACAGTTCCAGACTGATAGGAAAGTGTCTTCAGAGGACTTAAGGGCAGCGATGGCGTCGGATACGGAGGAGGAAGAGGCGGAGAGACAACGGAGAGGAGGCTTGCCTAGACAGAGATCGGAAACATCGTATGAGAGAAGGGACAGTGCCATCAAATTCAAGGAAAGAGAGAAAGAAGAAGTCTCTAGAAGGTGTAGAGAGAGAGAGAGAACAAAAGAGATGGGTGGTACGATGTAAAAGTACCTGTTTTGATAGAAACCGACTCAACAGATCTTATAAACAAGTTTAGGATCCTCCGATAGTGCATATCATACTTTAAAAATATTTAAAAAATAATAAAAATTAATTTGCTATCTAGAGTATATCAAGTCGAAATAAAAAATACAGTATAAATTTATAGATAAAACTAAATATATAATGTGTATTGTACAAGTCCTTTGGTGCCGTGGTTAATCTGAGTTTATAATTTGACACCACGTTTGGAATTCAGTTTTTGAAGAGTACAAGTGTTTTCCACGGATTCTATCTATAAAATTCTAACATACTTTAAGTATAGAAAGGTTTGTTGTAGTCTACCTCGTATGTTATGTACAAGTGTTATGTACGGATTCTATCAATTTTGAAGAGTACAAGTGTTGTTGGTAAACAGTAAACTCAAATTACGGTAAAACTGATCATGAGTTCAAAGTTCAAACCCATGCTAGAAGAAACTACTAAAAAAATACTTACAATCATGTACTTATGATTTTTTGAAACAACCAAAAGAGATTAGATATGTTTATGACCAAAGTTTTACACTTTATTATATTTTCCAATTTTTGCGAGGGAGAATTATGACCTTAATTAATAGTCAAATTATTCAACAAATGCCCTTTTGTATTGTGTGACCTTAAATGATAATTATGGGACACGTTATAATTTTCTACTTACTCGGTCACTCCAAGTCCAACTGTGCAACAAGCTGGCGATGGCACCTGGGTCTGCATCATCTTCTATCGAAAACACTTTTTCTTACATCTGTTGATTAAATAACCTTTTCTGTTTAAATACTAAGTCATTTTTCATAGGTAGTGTTTTCATATTTCGACCCTTACTAAACGCCTCATTAAAAACAGGCTTTCCACTTCTGCAACTAACAAGTCTTACTTGCACGTAATGTAACAAGTTGGCCAAGTGTTTTCTGTTTTTCTTTTTTCCTCGGCCAAGTGTTTTCTAAGTACTTACTTTAATACAAAAACATGTGTTTCTCTAGTCTTATTTTCGAAATGTGTTGTGTTTTCTCTGTAAATAAATTGATTCTGTGAACGTACGTGATCGATCATGTGAACCTGATTTGATTTGCTTACAGCATGCAACATTTTTTTAACCGTCTAATGGTATTCTTTTTTTTTTTTTTTTTTAATATGCTACACGGAAGAAAAATGAACACATAGAACCAAATACACACATGGTGACATGGATACGTGATCCCTCTCTTAGCTCTCTATGAATGTTACGCGATCGAAGTCACGAAATGATAGGATTGTTTTTTTATTGAATTTAAAAATTTCACAATGGAAGAGATATGGGACAAAATATGTAGGGGCTATAATATTGAGCCAATTCAACGCACAACACTTAACATCAATTAAAAAAATGCAAAATATCCATCAACTGCTTTTAGTTTAACCAAAAGATTAATCATATGCAAATGAAATTAGTAATTCGTTACTAGAACTATACCTAATTAATAAAGGGTTGATAATTAAAATTCTTAATCCCGTAAACTTTTTGATAATCTAGTTTTAAATGAACACTAATTTGTACGTAATTCAGTAAACAAGCTAAAAATTGACCGGTCGAACCCAGGAGGGAGCAGGGGCGGATCTAGGTGTAATGGAGGTGGGGCACGTGCCCCACACTCATCCATAATAATTCTTCAGTTTGATTTATTATGTATAACATATCTTAGTTCATTTGGTAAAAAGTGTCACATACTATGTCAAAGGAGAAGGGTTCAATGCCTCTCATCTACATTTTTTTTTATCACTTTTTATGTTTTGTCCTTGTAAAAAAACTTTTTGTTAAAGTAAATGTTTAGTTGTGCCCCATGTAAATTTTCCTCCTGGATCCGCCACTGGGAGGGAGCATATATAGACGACGATACATGAACGACCGAACGATCGAATTAATCTGACCAGCAGTGTGACTTATACAGTGACGTCACTGGTAAAGAGAGTTTATGTGCTTCAAGACTAAATAATCAAGACACTCGGATCCGTACGTATATAATAATAAATATTATCTGATACCTGTACGTTCTCACTGAGCAACAAATGAGTATTATTCGATGTTATTTAATTTGGTCATATAAATCATTAAAATCTGGTACCATGTAAACACATTATTTCTTCTAATAAATTCAAGATACAAAAACCTCTGTGACCTTGCATGTTGGCTGTGCCATGTCGGCTTTATGTTTCCGACCCTTTACTGTTTGAATGATGCTTTTATTAAGTTATTCGTTAAGACTAATCATTGCGTTCACCAACTGAAGTATTAAAAAGGGACATTGTTTTAGTCTTTCGTTTGCGATATAGGGCATATTATATAGTATGTGCATGACAACTTAACTATAGCATCAATTTGGTGGTATAAAGAGGGTGGAAATTAACAAACACTTAAAACAAGTGAAGCATATAGCTATATTTTTTTTTTGTGCACCGCATGTAGCTATATATATATCATATATATTCTACAAAGCATAGAAGAGCAGTAGTAGTAGTATTACAAACTCATAACTCAATTAGTTTAGATTCTTTTGGATTTTAAAATGAAAACAAAAACTGATAAAAGTGAACATCATCAAAATGAATAATTAAGCGTTGACGTGAACAATATTAGATTCAATGAAAGTAGGCGAACGAACGTGACGGGCCTCCAGACATTTTGTACAGTAGCTAGTAGCTGACGAAGCAACGTGATATGTGCTTGTCCTTATATGGCACGTGCAACAGATAAGCAGACCTTGATTTTCACTTTACAAAATAATTAACCCCCGATAAAGCGAAAAAGAACTTTCAATTATAGAGATAATTAGTGACTCTAACGTATATTCCAAGGCTGGCAGTTCAAGAACTTTAAAGGGGACGAGACATGAAAAAAAAAACAAAAGAAGGGTGAGACGTGTGGTTGCTTATCTTTCGCAATTATTTAATCGGTTACTAGTTGTAAATTTCGTACTATTATATGGCGAATTGGATTCAAAACCTTCATCCAATGTCCGGTGATGTCCAATGTAAAACAAGTTATATGCAACGTATTTTGGATGTACTAGATGATATATCATAAAACGAGTCATTGAATGTAACTTTTGATGTGGTTTATAATCTCAAAGATTGATTTCCACTTATTACACTTAAAAACATTGTTTTGATAGTCAAAACATTTATTTTAAATGCAATGTGAAAGATAAGCAACCACACGTCATGTTCTGCATTGGTTATTATATAGTAGTAGTATAAACATCCTAAAGCAAAGAAGGGTGGAAATCAATTCAATTAGAAGGACAATTAGGCCCAAAAAGGAAAAAATGACATACTATAGATAACTGTTCTGTTGTTATTGGGCCAACCATGGTATTGTGTTGCCATCGGATATATTAAAATAAGTTTTTAACAAGTATGGCAGTGACAGTGGTGAGGTGGATAATGCAAGATTCTGCAGTACTGACTGTTCAGTTCTCGGAAAACCACCAAAATATCGGGAATCACATCGCACATAACGTCGTTTTTCTCTACCAAAACTTGAAAAAAGAAAGGAAATATGAAACGTAGTTTTAATATGAGAGTACTAAATTTCATGTAGCTACACAGTACATGACAATGTAAAAATAGGTGGGTAAGTCAACAACTGTATGGATCATGAGATACTGAACATGGTAAATTGGTATGTTGTGTATATAAACTATAAAGATAACAACCTAACAAAAGTATAAGATAAATGGCATAAAAATGTTACCAAAAAAATCAATAATATTATGAAATGGATAAATCAATTTATCCGGAAAAAAGCAAAAAAAGAAGAAGAAGGAAAAGGAAAGGATAAGAATACATAAAAGTACGAGAGAATGCTTATCCCGTGACACTGACATCTCTTTTTCATGTCCCTACCAATTCCCACTATTCTCCGCTGAATAATCCATTAAAATACTACGCAGAGAGATAGATTCAATTTTAGCATCCAAACCTTTAAATTGAAAAACATATACATATCAGTGGCAAATGTAAAAACAAATAATATATCCCAACTATAGCAAAGATCTATTTATTTGATGATACTACGGTGTTTATTACAGAAAATTTGACTTACATATTTTAGTTAAAGGTGCAAATCCATATTTAGTTATAGACAAAAACTTCACTACACTACAAAAATTATAGGACGTCCCTAAAAACTATACTTTACTTTTTAGTAATTTCCTAAATATACAAATTTATATATAAATTATATAACATATTTTTGTTGAAAATTATAGAATATTGTCACTAGTCTTACAGTATTTTGATATTTCTTACAATAGATAAAACACGTTATTCAGAAATTTCTTTTTCTTTTCTATCATTTTTTTTAAAAATATTATAAATTTAGAATTAGATTTTTTTTGTGCGTGTGGGTGTTATTATTGTTAACTTAAATAAAACATAACGCAAATACCTATCTAGTATTAGTATATATATACTCTAGGTGTCTCCTATCATCTTTGTTATTCATTTCGATTAATTTTAAAATGTAAGCAAAACCCAAACCAGATAAGTACGAATAAGACATAGACAACTCGTCCATTAACAACTAAAAAGTCTTATGGAAGGTATTAGTTTAGGATTTAGAAAAAATTTTAATGACTTTAAAAGTTAGGTAAAACATGTTGTTATTCAATCAAAACTTTTAAAAACTCTTTAAAAATTTGGTGTTATTGGTTGTGGATTTGTAAAAAGTTATTTAAAATCTTGATAAATCTAGTGTTATTGGATTAAGAGTTTTATAAAGTCATTAAAAGTTTTATGTTATTCAAATAAAACAAAAGAATCTTGAATTGTTAATGAATTCAAATTTTATGTTATTAGTTTAGGATTTTATATCATTTCTTTCATAACAAAAGTCATGAAAACTCTTTCATCAAATAGAAAGATTTTACAAGATTAGAAAAAACAAATCATCAAAATTTTAAAAAACTTCCTAAACAATCTCTTAGAATCCTTCATTTTTAACTTTCAATTTTCAATGATTTTAACAATCAGCTAGAACATAAAATCATTAAAATTCTTTCTAAATCCTAAACTAATACCTCCCCTAACATAGAAGAAGGAGGAATAGTCTCATCATCTCATCCAAAAACGTTACTTCTTTCTTCCCACAGGAATCAAAGTAAAACAGACAACGGACTAAAACAAATATTATAGCCCACCGCTTCAAATACATATAAAAAGACTCAAGAAACCTTTGTCACTCTCTTCATTCTTCCTTTTATAGATTCTTCTTATAGATTTATCCTTTGGGTTCTCTGTGTCAAAAGAAAATGTTGGCTATATTTCACGAGGCGTTTGCTCATCCGCCTGAGGAACTCAACAGTCCGGCATCTGAGAAATGTTCTAAACAACCAAAGCTTCCTGAAGAAACCCTAAACGATTTCTTATCTCGTTATCCTCTCAACACTTTCTCCATGTCTTTTGGACAAGCAGCTGTTCTCGCTTACGTTCGTCCTTCTGCTTCCTTCTCCATCCACCAGAGGTAACATGCACTAGACAGAACACGATCCTGCTTATATCTTCTGATTTAAGGTTCTGCTCCATTGATCTTCATTTTTTTTTGTTTTTTAGGTTGTTTTGTGGATATGATGATATCTACTGTCTGTTCTTTGGGAGCTTGAACAATCTGTGTCAGCTAAACAGACAGTATGGTTTGACCAAGACAACAAACGAGGCCATGTTTGTGATCGAAGCTTATAGGACTCTTAGAGACAGAGGTCCTTATCCAGCTGATCAGGTCGTTAAAGACTTAGATGGTAGCTTTGCCTTTGTTGTTTATGATAGCAAAGCCGGCTCTGTCTTCACGGCTCTGGTACTACTTCAAAAAATCAGTCCAATCCCTTTTTTCTATAATCACTTTTGATGTTTAGAAGATTTGAGAAATCAATTTGATGTAATCCATGTAGGGATCTGATGGAGGGGTGAAGCTATACTGGGGCATAGCTGCTGATGGATCTGTTGTAATATCAGATGATTTGGATGTTATTAAAGAAGGCTGTGCCAAATCTTTTGCTCCATTTCCTACAGGTACAATAAAATCTACATATGCTTTTACAAATACTTGGGACTTGGTGTAATGATGTATGTGTAATTATTATATGTATTTGATGAATGTTGGCAGGGTGTATGTTCCATAGTGAAGGAGGGTTAATGAGCTTTGAGCATCCGATGAACAAGATAAAAGCAATGCCGAGAGTGGACAGTGAGGGAGTTCTGTGCGGTGCCAACTTCAAGGTGGATGTTTACAATCGTGTTAACAGTATCCCTCGTCGAGGAAGTGAAGCCAATTGGACTCTCTGAAAAGACTGGAAACTTTCAAAAGATGGTTTCGTTTTCGCACTTGTTGTTCTTCTCCACTTTTATTTTAGTACTTATGGACTGAGAGTCCAGGACTATTCCGTAGTATGCCATGAATAAAACTGTGAATAGCTTTCAATCTTCTGTTTCTCTCTACTATCTTATGTCAGACAATAAAACCAATAGACTCATTGATTTTCAGTTGAAAACGTAACAATGTATAGGAGCTTAATTTGTTTGTTTTATCCTAATCTTTATAGGGTTGTCTAAATAGTGTTATTGTTAATGTCGGTGGGGTGACATGTTAATATTACTACACAACGGAAGTTAAGAGTGAACATGGTTTTGAACTAGGAGTCGATGGAAACTTTTTAACATTTTTTTTTCACTCTTTCAGCTAAATGCGTTAAGAGAGAGGCTGACAAACTATAGTGTAAGATGACAAAACAGAGTATATAACTAACTGTTCTGTTTAGAAAGCTGAAGATTCGCCAATTTTATTTCTTTATTTTGGGCTACTCGCCAAGGAATCTACACTCAACAGACAGTAAGGAAAAACTTCGCAATAGAATCAGACATCTAAAGGTTTCATCGATTGGTACGGAGTGGGTCTTATCAGAAGGAAGAGATTTCAAGATTATTAGGCCAAGCCAACGAGCTTCTCACTGATCTCCCACACTTTACGAGCCTTCTCAACGTCACTTGCTTCTTCTGATAACTGGTTCTCAAAAGAAGCCGAAGCCTTGTTCCAGCTCCAGTAAACCCCTGATTTTGTCAAGCTAGGATCACTCACCACCTGATCAAACCAAACTCGATTGTTTAGTACACAGGAAGAAAAGTATTTCCTTGACTAATAAGCTACAAAAATAACATTTTGTTTCTTTATTACCTGAGCAAGTCTTTTGCCAGACTCTGTCTCGGAGACATATCCTTTAGTGATGTACTTCTGAAAGGGAGGGAAGAGGGTACGGAAGAGCGGGATGTGCTCTCGGAACAAACCCGTGGAGGCGATGCAACCGGGGTAAAGCGAAGCGAAAGTGACTCCAGTTTCTTCATGGTAACGCCTGTGAAACTCTTGCATTGTCAACATATTGCAGACTTTACTGTCTTTGTAAGCCTTTGCACCATCGAAATCTCCTCCATCAATCATAGCTGAGCTGTTTAAACCGTTCAATCCACCCGCTAGACCCCTCAAATCACCTAGATTCGCCTTTGGTGGTACATTACCCGCCAATGTATTAGTGTTACCTAAACCAAAACAAAGATATAATGATCAGAATCATTCCCTTAGCTAGCAATGTAGGCTATATATATATTAGATTCTAGACAATACCAGTAATGGATCCAACGATGATGAGACGCTTTGAAGGGTAATCAGATTTCTTCAAGTCATCAAGCAACAACCTTGCGAGAAGAAAATGTCCCAAATGGTTCGTCGCAACGCTAAGCTCAAACCCTTCTGCACTGTAAGTAGGCTCTTTAGCTGTCGGGAAATAAACCGCAGCATTACAGACCAAAACATCGAGAGGCATCTCTGTCCTCCTGAAGCTATCAACGAACTGTCTCACACTGTCCAACGAGGCTAAGTCTAAGTGCATCACAGTGTAGCTGCCTTTAGGCATCCCTGCGGATTTAGCAGCTCTCTCGGCTTTAAGGAAGTCTCTGCACGCCATTGTCACGTGCCATTTCCCTGTATCGGCTAGAGCTTTAGCCGTGGCTAGACCTAACCCAGACGAAGCTCCCGTGACCACCACATTTCCTTTCCTCAACGTTTTCTTGCCATCCACGGATTTTGTAACCGGAGAGTTTGAAGTCGCAGCGGTTTGTGCTCGAATTGTTACACTCCTCAAGCTATGTTCTCTCTGCATATTAATCAACTAAACATTACTAAACCATTCGCATAAGAAGGCTTATTCAACACCGTAACGTCAGAACAGAGACNAATGTATTAGTGTTACCTAAACCAAAACAAAGATATAATGATCAGAATCATTCCCTTAGCTAGCAATGTAGGCTATATATATATTAGATTCTAGACAATACCAGTAATGGATCCAACGATGATGAGACGCTTTGAAGGGTAATCAGATTTCTTCAAGTCATCAAGCAACAACCTTGCGAGAAGAAAATGTCCCAAATGGTTCGTCGCAACGCTAAGCTCAAACCCTTCTGCACTGTAAGTAGGCTCTTTAGCTGTCGGGAAATAAACCGCAGCATTACAGACCAAAACATCGAGAGGCATCTCTGTCCTCCTGAAGCTATCAACGAACTGTCTCACACTGTCCAACGAGGCTAAGTCTAAGTGCATCACAGTGTAGCTGCCTTTAGGCATCCCTGCGGATTTAGCAGCTCTCTCGGCTTTAAGGAAGTCTCTGCACGCCATTGTCACGTGCCATTTCCCTGTATCGGCTAGAGCTTTAGCCGTGGCTAGACCTAACCCAGACGAAGCTCCCGTGACCACCACATTTCCTTTCCTCAACGTTTTCTTGCCATCCACGGATTTTGTAACCGGAGAGTTTGAAGTCGCAGCGGTTTGTGCTCGAATTGTTACACTCCTCAAGCTATGTTCTCTCTGCATATTAATCAACTAAACATTACTAAACCATTCGCATAAGAAGGCTTATTCAACACCGTAACGTCAGAACAGAGACATGTTCTGTACCTGGAATCTTAACGAGGAAGATCCATGATCGGATTTGATTTGGTCGGTAACGGAAGCACCAAAGAGACTCGAGTCCTTGAAAGACGATGAAGGAGCATTCAATTTCGCATCTTTACGAACAGAGATAGCAGAGGAGACCAAAGAAGCAGCTTGAAGAGCCATTGTTGGTACTCGAACAGAGAGAGAGAGATATATAGCAAAAAAAGCGATTTGAAGAAGAAGACTGTCGAGTGAGGATATTTTGCGAGAGAGAGTGTGTGCGTATATGTACTCTCACAAAGGAGTTGGGGGAGGTGAGATTCAGACAAGAGAAGATTGGTCCCTACAGTGGTCAGTCACAGAAGATTGTGTGGATAGCATTATCTTGAACACAAGGTATCTGCCACGTCATCGTTGAATACCCAATGAGAATTCGTGGATTAGATTTCCTTAATTCTTAGATATTTTATTTTATTGTCCATTACTATTCAATTTCAGTTTAAAACAAAATGGAACAGTTGCACAATATGGGATGGTCATTGCTGATTGGTGATGGGATTCCATGCCTCTGTAGCATGGGAGAGAGAGAGAGAGAGAGCTAGTTGCTTGCTACTAGTTGCTCTCGTGTTCGGATAACTTGTCCTCTCTTTTTCTTTTGATAACCATGGTTTTGATCTAGAATCAAAAAGATTTAGGATTGAAACTAATATGAACATCCCACAGTTTGTCAAATAATATATGGGGATATCACATCTCTCACCTTATTAAAAACAACACTTTCAATTAATAACCATACAAAA
This sequence comes from Camelina sativa, assembly GCF_000633955.1. Lineage (NCBI taxonomy): Eukaryota > Viridiplantae > Streptophyta > Magnoliopsida > Brassicales > Brassicaceae > Camelina > Camelina sativa. Next base: position 6,396,424 of record NC_025694.1, read on the forward strand.
ATTAACATTAAACCCAAAAAAAAATATATCCATACAAATCAATCTACAAAACTCAATAGTACCCTCAGTTTCAAATAAGTTTGCAGTCATACATTAAAAAAACACCAACCCGAAAATATGATATTAGCATATCACATAGCGCAAAGGAAAAAACAAAAAAAAAACTTATATGTTGGTTAAGAATTAGTAAGGTGAAAGGGAGGCTTCAGCAGCAGATGAATAGAAGAAATAGTAAAATTGAGAGACAATAGCATTGAAGAAGACAAATGAGGCTCCGGCTGCGAAGACACCTTTACGAAGAGTTTGACAATCAGGAGGATTGTCCATGAAAATTGTCCTGTACTTTGTGTGGTATGCATTTTCCACCGATCCAGCTAATAAACATATCTCCGCTATCAAGAAGAACATCCTTTTTTTTTGGCCAACAAAACACCAATCAAAATGTAAAAATATTAGCACAATTTCGGATTCTTTTGCTTGTGAGTTCTTTTTTGCACTTTATCAATTCAGTGATAGATAGAAGCACAGTTGGATGAGTAACAAAGCTAACAAGCACGTTTGGCTTTTTAACAGATCAAGATGCTTGGTAATTTAGATTAAGAGAATGAAAATCTGTAACCTGGTCATTAGACTTATTAATGTAATTTTAATACTATGATGGATTCATGAGAATTTAAATAATATAAACCAAGACCACACTATTGTCTATGTTTGATTGTGAATTTGAATCATTTTATATTCCATTATTGCTACAACTTTTCTTGTGAAGTAAAAAAATATATAGTTTTGGTTCGGTCAAAATCGCCATACTAGAAGTCTGATGAACTAATTGAGTTATAACAACAAAAGAGTATATAGCTTACCAGCTGACAATGAAGAGAACGAGGGCAAGAGCACGTGAACCGCCAGGCTTGAGAGGCTTTCCACAGCAGAAACAACGGCTAACGAACATGACAAGGAGTTGACTAACCACTGAGAACAAAAAGGCGCCAACTCCATACCCTGTGGCTCTGTCCGAATCATACACACAGTAGTTATATTGCACCTCAGTGTCCTGCACAACCCTTGCCTGCCCCAAGAAAAATTCAACTTCAAAATATTATGAGAGAGATATCACATAAATCATCATCTTGCTCAAATAATATATTGTTGTAAAGATGTGACTCACAGTGCTTCGTCTTTGCTCAGCAGCAACGGCTAAACCAAAGGCAACGAGGTTGAACACAAGGACTATGGCTGATACAATTTTCGACGCCATGGACTCACACCTTACTCTCTCTCTCTCTTTCTCACAAAATGTTTCTTTAGATATAAAGACAACTTTGTTTGTTCAGATTGGATCGTCTCGCCTAATGGAAAAAGACACGTTACCATTTCTTTGAAATAGGTGTTTCACCTTTATTTATTTCTTCAAATTACTTTTGTGTTATAGGAAAAGTTTATCTAATAAATTGGGGAAAATAGGAATATGGTAGTCTAGTCTAGGATGCTTAGTGCAAAAGATAGTGACAGAGCTTCCTTGTTGGAGAATCCTCTGTTGTTTATAACAAACCAGAAACAGATATATTGAGCTGTATCTTACTAAAAAGAAAACTATGAGTTCTTTTTGTTTAAAAGTACAATTTCTATAAAATTTACGTGGCTGAATTTTTGATCGTAACTAAGTTTCAAAAATGGAGAACAGCTTGAAAAACAAATGCTTAGAACGTGAAAAAATATAACGTGGGGAATTAGATACCCACTTGATGGGAACATGTTACCAAAATAAAGATAAAAATACCGAAGAATGCTTATGGTACCGCTGAGACTTCTTCATCAATCTAACAGAACCAAATTGCTTACATTTGAAGAATCATCGCACCGAATTTTTAGAAGAAAGTATTATTTTTGTTTGAGTTAAAAATCGTTCATATTATGCTTTCGTATTGTTTTCCTTTCTAATGATCATCAATCAAATAGTTTAGTTACAAGAATCCAAAAGAATCTTATTCAAACTCGCCAAACCAACTTCTTACACTCCATTGAGAAGCACTTTCAATGCTATAAACAACACATCAACGAAGTAATATAAACAGACACAAATCAAACCGATAACAGAAAAAATAGTATTTAATATCACACAAGAAATATTTAAAAGAATAAAAATATGACACCGGGCTTTTCAACTATACTCGACACAACGTCGTCTCAAAACAGAGATGATGATGATATGACCGGAGAAGAATTCGTAACTCCAGGTTTTACTTTTTTCGTCCAAACATAAGAAGCTTCCTGAAAACTTTAGCTGTTGCTTTGGGAGACGTTTCTTCACTGTTCCATTTCTTCCTAGAATGATCTGCTTCAGTCACTGGCGGTGTCGATACGTCAATCTCTGAGGCCGCTGGTGAGAAATAATACTTTTCCTCCATGTTTGTCTCTGAAAATGTCACTGACTTCTTCGGAGACACTGATTTTGCCTGTGAAATCTGGACTTCTCCAACATCCTCGGAATAATGGTTTGTAGTAATTTGCTTGTCGTCGGAAAAAGGTGACTTCTTGACTGTTTCCTGAACATTCTGATCTTGTACTTTATGATGATTGGTTGTTACATCGGCTATGATTTCATTCGGTCCGTTGTTTGCTCTATCCGTTTCTTCTGATGGCAAGCTATGTAACTCTTTAATGTCTTTGAAATCATCAGCAAAAGGAGCAGCAGCAACAGGAAGGTCTTCAACTTGCTTTACGGACGAGTAAGACTGTGAACCTTCCACCACTGTTTCCTTGATTTCGAGACTCGGGTCACGAGAAAGTTCTAGACCTTTTGCATCGGATTGACCTATTTTACTCGTTTTCTTGTCCTGAGATTTCTCTGTCTTGTTTCCTAAAGGTTTTGATGGTCTTTTGATTACTGGTTTTTGTTGTGGGCCTTGTGGCTCCTTTGGAGCGGTCCGGGAAACAGCAAGGCGCTCAATGGTGGAACTTCTCAGTACGGGCTTAGCCTTTGACTGCGCGGCTTCTGGGGTCTTCTCGTTCTTTACTGAGCTCTTCACCGTTTTGGTAGCAGGAGGAGTTTTCTTGGATACACTACCACCAGAACTCTTCTCCGCAATTCTTTTTTGCCTCTGAATTAGAAGTTCTTCCATTCTCTTCCTTCTCTCTTCCTCCTATCAAAAACCAAACTCAGATGAGAAAAGAAAACTAATCAAGAAAGACAAAAAGTGGTGCGAACTTACCATCTGAGATTTGGTCTTGGAGGCAGCAGCTCTACTTCCCCAAGCAGGTCTATTGGCTTTTGAAGCCGGGTCAGGTCTACTTGATGCCCTTGACTTTGCATCTTTCCCCTTGGAAATACCACGACTCTTCTTTTCTTTACCATCTGAGGTTTTTTCATCTGCAGAGGCCTTTGTGGCAGTTTCCAAATCGACTTTGCTTGTTTTTTGAGCCAATGTGTTAGTCTCGTAGTCAATTTCAGGCGTCCATGGTAACAATGTAGGTTTAACATCTTGTTCCCGTCCAAGAACCATGAAAAGGTCATCTGGTTCATGCGAAGTGAACTCCGAGGCATTGTTTTCTTGTCGGTTGGTTCCGTAAACATCAGAGTCCATGATGTCAGTCCTTAACCGAGACTCTTCTACTTGGCCCTCAACACGAGAATGGATCATGAACGAGTCATCCGTCAGGACATCTCTTTCACTGCTCTTACTTAAGTGGAATTGGTCTCCTACAAGTGTTTTGACAAGACTTGCATCTGTGTCCGGACCTGCTTGGTTACGTATGAACCGGTCTTCCTCTGCCTCATTTCTGGCTCTGAGCTTTCCATCATAAATCGACATCTCTGCCTGCGAATAGCTTCTTGATTCATCGCTTCGACCTGGATTCAACATCTCATCATCATAGTTATTCCCTCTCTTTATCATCCGACCATTCTCACCTGCATCCAATTTCGTGATGCTGGTCTCTCTTCCCCAATCCTCATTCCCATTTGCAACCAGGAACGAATCATCTGAAATTGGTTCTCTCTTTCTCACAACTTCAGACTCCATGTCTAACGCAGATGATGATGCTCGTAGTGATTCTTCTGGCTCTGAATCGTTGTCTTTCAAAAGAAGATTCTGGAAGGCATTCCAATTATCATTCCCCTTAGTTTCCTTGTTACTTGAATCATCATCATCATCATTGTCGTGACTTTTGTGTTTCCTCTGACGGCGTGAAGATGATTTATGCCGTCTCTCTAGTGAGCCAATAGCTTCTTCTACTTGCTGTTTGATGGAATCTCCATCTACAAACCCTTCTTCTTCTTCTTCTTCAGACTCCTCTGAATCGCTTTCCTTTGCTCCATTCCTCTTTGAAGTTATATAATTTATGTTGCGGATAACAACTTTTCTGGATTGTTTCTTTCCTTCATTTCCGTTTTCTGATTCAGTCTCAGCACTAGAATCATCACTTGGCTCGGTAGATTCATCTTGCTTTGACTTCTTTTTCTTCTTCTTATTCTTCTTTTTCTTCTTGGAAGATTTCTCATTTGACTCCACATCTCCCATATTTACAGGCCATTGCATATTCCCAGGGTAATATGGTGTCTGGNAGGACATCTCTTTCACTGCTCTTACTTAAGTGGAATTGGTCTCCTACAAGTGTTTTGACAAGACTTGCATCTGTGTCCGGACCTGCTTGGTTACGTATGAACCGGTCTTCCTCTGCCTCATTTCTGGCTCTGAGCTTTCCATCATAAATCGACATCTCTGCCTGCGAATAGCTTCTTGATTCATCGCTTCGACCTGGATTCAACATCTCATCATCATAGTTATTCCCTCTCTTTATCATCCGACCATTCTCACCTGCATCCAATTTCGTGATGCTGGTCTCTCTTCCCCAATCCTCATTCCCATTTGCAACCAGGAACGAATCATCTGAAATTGGTTCTCTCTTTCTCACAACTTCAGACTCCATGTCTAACGCAGATGATGATGCTCGTAGTGATTCTTCTGGCTCTGAATCGTTGTCTTTCAAAAGAAGATTCTGGAAGGCATTCCAATTATCATTCCCCTTAGTTTCCTTGTTACTTGAATCATCATCATCATCATTGTCGTGACTTTTGTGTTTCCTCTGACGGCGTGAAGATGATTTATGCCGTCTCTCTAGTGAGCCAATAGCTTCTTCTACTTGCTGTTTGATGGAATCTCCATCTACAAACCCTTCTTCTTCTTCTTCTTCAGACTCCTCTGAATCGCTTTCCTTTGCTCCATTCCTCTTTGAAGTTATATAATTTATGTTGCGGATAACAACTTTTCTGGATTGTTTCTTTCCTTCATTTCCGTTTTCTGATTCAGTCTCAGCACTAGAATCATCACTTGGCTCGGTAGATTCATCTTGCTTTGACTTCTTTTTCTTCTTCTTATTCTTCTTTTTCTTCTTGGAAGATTTCTCATTTGACTCCACATCTCCCATATTTACAGGCCATTGCATATTCCCAGGGTAATATGGTGTCTGGCCTTGCATACCCGGAAACATATAAGGAGGTGGATACCCATGTCCTTGGAAGTTCTGCATGTACTGAGGATACTGGTTTGGCCATGGCATTGCCATTTGAGCTCTCCCTTCTGCACAACACGGTTAATTCGGCTTTAGTTACTAACCAATAACCCCCAGAAAGAAACCAAATCCAAGAAACATCTAATGAATAATACAGAATTGATGCTTATAAGGACCTTGGTTAGTCTCAAAGCTACCCTGGCTCGACGCATCCATGGAGTTTCCACGCTTTAAGTTAGTAGCATTCAACAAATCATTCTCTTCACCAGCGAGTACGATCCCAGAGTCACCCATGAAGGATAATTCAGGCCTAGGAAATGCTTGCATAGCCGTGATTTGGTCCACCCACATTCTATCTTCGTTCTTTCTCTTGCACAAGTCCATAAAGCTAACACATGCTTCCCTGGACACAAATGAACACACAATATTCATTCATAAATATTCGTTACAAATGCCCACAAACAAGACAGTGACATGAACGGTTTAGCTACATACCTTAAACGTGAAGCTCCAAAAGCATCGGAGAAAGACAAAAGGTCATCCATATAGTCCAATTCAAAACCAACAACCAAAGCTCGAGCATAAGCCATAGCTTGCTCTTTGCACAAAGCTGCTTTGCGATTCTCAAGTACACGCTGAAGGCCAACCCTATTCCATTCATTCCACCACTTATCAGAATCAATCAACTTCACATAACCCACAAGATCATAAAAGAAAGACTACTAAAAAAATACTTACTTAGAATTTTCTTCCACAGTGTCTCCATCAGTTTCCCCTTTCTTCTACACATTAACAGAGCCAACAACAATTAAGCTAATAACTCTAATTTTGGCATATAAGAGAGTAAAAGAAAGATCAAAAACTCACCTTTGACAAAGCCGTAGACCTCTGAGAAGACTCGTTTCCTATATAAATTAAGGACCAGATTACACAATGTTGAAAAAAATCAAATTTTTTTTTTTCTTCTTTAGGAGATTTACCAAATTTGTGACCAAACATATTATACCTTCAGCTTCGCCGGCAATGGCGGCTGCATTAGAGTGAATCGAATCCTCGATCTGCTCAATCTCCTTCTCTAATGTAACAGACCTCTCAAGAACCTCAGGAGTGGTCACGAATCTCACAAATCTTTTTCCCNAAAAAAAAAAAAAAAAAAAAAAAAAAAAAAAAAAAAAGAAATCATCAAACTTTTTAGGGTTCACGACATAAAGTTCTTAACTTTTTATATAGGAGTGAGACGAAGACACTAATTAATACCTCTGAAGGGTGATTTTAGTAAACCAAGGAACGGCGGAGTAAGGACGGAGCGTAACGGAGTAACCACCTCTAGAAATCTGATCTCTAACGCTCTTGAGATGTGTAACGAACGGTTGAAATATCCCAGAAGCAAGTTTCTCGTTCTCCCCACCAGAGAAAATCACAAGTTCACATCTTTGAAACAGAAGAGACAACAAAGAGTTAAGAGAATCATCAAACATATAAGACTTTTGTGTTATAAGAAAAAATTGTGAAGAAGAAAGGAAATTAGAAACTACCTTGTTCTGGTGGGTGTGAGCTGAAACAGAGCATAGTCAAGTCTTGTTCTTGGATCCATTAAAGAACCCATAAAACAAGTTTGAATCTTTTTGTCTCTTCAGACAAGACTGGATAATTTAATTGAAACACTGTCTTATGGATGTTTATGGTTGTGGTGGTGTTCAAAGAATGTTGATAAATTTCTGATTTTTTAGTTGGAGAGATGGGGAAGAGTGAAAGAGAATGTTTCGTGACAGCTAAGGGATAGAGAAGAGACTAAAAGAAGAAAAAAAGCTGTAGAACTGATTGAGATCCAGAAGGTGAGCACATGCAATGAAGCTAAGACTCAGACATTCACATGAACGCAATAGGAGGAGGAGGAGGAGGAGGAGGAGGAGGAGGAGAGAGGATTTTACATGAGCAAGGTTTTTGATTTTTTTTTTTTTGTTTCCCCTTTAATTAAATACTGTATTTAATTAATTTTATCAATTTTGGGGTCCCTTGGTTCTCTACGCCGACACACCCCACTTCACCGGTAGACAGACACATATTCTAGATTCTCTATACGTATACAGTAATAGACTAGTCTACTACTAGTATTGTTTTCCACTTATCATAATCTTTGCCAAACGTTTGCAAAATTACGGCAGAGTAAACGATTGGTACTTCTTGGAGGGTTGATGCAGTAAAAAGTTTCTATTTTCAGCAATATGCGAAATACGGATTTGAATACGGGTAACTGAATTATCATTATCATTATGCAATAATGATACTGAATTAGCAGTACTAATCACTTAGTTTGTTTTGAACTTGATTGTATTCCCGGATAATTTTATTGAATTGTGTTTCATCTACACTTTTTTTCTTATATAGATTTTCTTGTTATCATTTCATGGAATTTTATCACTTTGAATCATAGTATTCCGTATATACGAGACCTCGAAGCTAAGATGATTGTAGCGCATACTTCAAAAAGACTAGTTCCTTTATCTTCAAATGTATGTCTACCTTGTTTTCACTTGGAGGGAGTACCATTGAAAAGTAGGTAGACATCCTTATTTTCACGAATTATATATTTTTATTTTCTTTTTTTCTTCGTAAAGATATATTATTTCGACTGGTGCATTGCATGGAAGTTTGGTATTTGTTTAAAATAGTCTCAAGTTCCAATATTCAGGTTTTGTAGTATTTGTGATGGGAGAATATATAGAAATATTTACATGACAACATAACATTTTCTTAAATTATACTATGGAAATATATTATATCCCTACGAATAAACAAGTGTGTTGATGGAAATGAAAGTGTTAGTTGACATGTCACATGTCAAAAAAATTGAGTGTGAAGAGAGACAAAAGGTGATAATAGTAGAAAATACATCGCAGAAATGACAGTATGAAGTTTTGTGATGTTTACTAATTATTATTTGTCTTAGCTTGGAGGGGAGACAATCGAAGTACACAATGATTTTACAAGTATTTGAATATTTCTGCCATGTGAAATGGAGAAAGGAGCGACCTTGTTGCATAAGATACGTGATTAAAAAAAAAAAAATCAATTATAAGTTGCAAAAAGAAATATTCAGGAGCTGATTGGTATACTGATTATGAGATGTGTATGTTCAAAATTTCTTGAATAATAATTAAAAAAAAATCTGATGCAGTTAGTTTCTGATATGTTACATGATGATATTTGAACATATACATCTCAAATATTATAGAAATTTCTTATTTGTGTAAGGTTGGAAATTTTAATCATTAATGATGGTAAAGTGGCCAATCACCAGAAAGTTTTCCATTGTTAGTTAGAACATATGCTTCACTAATTAATATCACAAGATTATTGTCAAAAGGTATAACCACTTGTAGGGAACCAACTCAAGAATAGTCACAGTGAAGATGTGTTTGTAATTAATTATTATACGAAAACATTAAGTATTATGATTAATTCTAATGTGGGTCACGTGATTGATCAATTGTAGCTACTTTAAGTACTAATCTTCTTATACTTCTTGTCAAAGGATATCGAGAAATGAATGGTTATTGTTTCATTATTACTTTTCTTGATATTTTGTTAGATTTTCATTTAGAAAAATAAAATAACTTAAACGTTAACAGCTCTTTGTTTTATGATCAATCAGAAAATAAGAGACAAAAAAAAAAACGACTGAGAAAAATGCCCATGACTCCATGAGGAAAACTTTCCTTGGTTCTGCGTTGTCTGTAAAAAGTAAAATTGTTTTGTTTGTTTTTATAATGGCTTTACATAACATAGCGCAGTCCGATACTACCTGATGATCAGTTCTGAAATCAGTTTGTCCGATACTAATTTAATACAACACTACGCATGTAAGAAATTTCACCAGATTATTAGTAGTAAATTAATTATGTTTAGTTAATATCATAGAAAAAAAAAACAATAATTTTTCAGCTCTTCGGTTAGAGTAACAAATACAAACGGTTGGGCTTACACCTGCATAGAAGAAAAGCCTTCTTGGGAATTTTAGTTGGTGTAGTGTTGAGCGAACTTGTAGACTGAGAGACTTCTAGTGTTTGACTTTGTTAACACAAAGTCACAAACTTGTTGTATTTCACTATTCAGTTCAGTCATTAGGACATCTCCAACCCACCTCTATATTTGCTTTTTTATTCTATTTTAGAATCCACTCCAATCCATCTCTATTTCTACCTCTATAATAGAGATCTCTATTTTTTCCTCTATAATAGAGTTGAACTTTTTTATTTATAAAATGATCCTTGAACTTTTAACACTTTTATATTTATGATCAAAATAAATAAAATATATATTTAAATAGTTTAGTAATAATTTAAATATTCACGACCTGCCCACCTTTTAGTCCGAAGTTTCTTGCGATTGGATCAGTCACTTGGATCCTTGGAAGCTGNATGATCAAAATAAATAAAATATATATTTAAATAGTTTAATAATAATTTAATGAAGTATATTAATAGGATAATTGATTATAAAGTTAAATTTGACTAATTTTAATATCTTGGTTTAAAATTTTTAAAGGTTTTCGTATAGAAAAATTTTAAAGGTTTTTGTATAGAAAAACATTTTTATAATTTGAGACTATTATTTGCAAAAGAAAATTTACTATGTTTTATTATTTTATATGATGCAATGTATTTCTTTTAATAAATGTGATATTTAAATACTATTTATGAATGTTAAAAATTTAAATAATATCATAATTTTATGAAAGTTTCACAAATAGTAAAATAAATGGGTTAGTTTGCAACTTTTATAAGTAGAAGGTATTAATAGTAAAATAAAAAAGGAATCTCTACGGAATATTTTTTTTAGAGGAAAAAATAGAGCTATCCATTGGAGCAAAAGTCAACTCTATTATAGAGTTCCTCTATTTTAGAGGTAAAAATAAAGAAACATTGGAGATGGTCTTAGGGACGGCCGCGTCTTAGGGATCCCACGATTCAAACTTAAAATGATCTTTCAACACATGGCTATATATGCGTCAATCTCATGGCGAGAAACAAGCTCTATGGATGGAGAGAAAGAGTATCTTATTTCAATTCATTACACATGCATTCTCTGATTTTTGTGGATCAGCTTCATAAACCTAATTAGAACACACGTGTATTATGGATACAATATCCCATATTAGAAGTTGAGTAGGATCTTAAGTGGTATATATAAGATATGAGCTTCTCAACTCAAAACCAATTGGCAATTAGTGGAGAAACCCATATCTTATATATACCACTTAAGATCCTACTCAACTTCCAATGTGGGATATTGTATCTCTAATAACATGTTCATATGATGTGTTGCCAATTTAATCACATATGGATTTGTAACCTTTGCTCATCAATCAATTTACAGATGTATTACATGCAGCATCACCTACAATATGTCGAGCTACCAAGCCTCTTTCGATGCGCTCACTAGCATTTTATTGCTTTTGAGCTTTTCATTAACCATATAAATCACATGTCCAGAGAGGAAACGAGACCATGAATGTTACTAACTTTTCATTTATTTTTTTTGTTTATTAAGAGTTTTAATTTAACATTCAAAAGAAAAAGAAAATATAAACGTATCTGGAGTTGAGAATCTACAAATAAGGTTTAAAGAGCTATATGTATATATCTCTACATTAATTTCTTCAATTAAAAATTGTATCACCTTGTTCCAACGGGAGGAGGGTTGCTAGTAGTAGAAGAAAGAGGAGCATAAGCAGTTGTATCTGGTTGACACATCCTCGACACGATTTCGAAGGCTACATCTATAATTTCTCCGGTGAATTCAAGTAGAGGATTTCGGACAAAGCGTGCCCATAATCCCAAAACACCTACTACCACCATTCCTGTCTCCGCTATCATTTTTTCCACTTCTTCTCCTTGCATCTCCCTAGTGTCTTCGATAGTTGTGATAAGTTATGGTTATAAGATAGCATTTTTTAGGGATAAGTAGAACTGTTGCAGAGCGTGACCGCAAAAGATTTGAACTATATTCTTGATTTCATGTGGGGGTTGCAACCACCGGAAGTGGACTCAGCTAACGGTCACTAGAGATGTTATTTCATAACTCTGACTTGTCAAGCGGATTCGCTTGGGTTTTTTTTTTTTTTTTTTTTTAAACTTATTAATCTTTATTCTTTAACTTGAAAGAAGAAAAAGTTTCTTGATCTTTTATATTTTTATATTGAAGTTATTAATTTATTTATTTTCTTTTCTTCTTTTAGTACTATATATAAACAAAGAAAATTAATGAAAGAACATGAGTAGCTGTGGGGTTTGTTCGAATAAAAGAAGTAAATGATCGCACGCTTACTGGTTTATCTTTGATATTAATTGTTGTATCGTAAGTCACAACATAATATCTAAAATGTTACAAATTTATGATAAATTTTTGTTTGTCTCAAACTAATGTCATATCCGGGGTCCCCATATCCGATTTCAAACTCGTTAAGTACATGTTATTAGTTGAAACTTTTTTTTTTTGGTCATAGTTATTTGTAGAACAAGGTACGTAAATCTTGATGTATACTACTAATAAAGTATACATATATCTTTATTTATTTATTTTCCGTGGGCAAAACATACCTTAATTAGTTTAAATGCCTTAGTTTCCATACAAATTGAATCACTTATAAGAGTGGAGAACAATGTTGATTATGGCCTTTTCTGCTTTTCATTATGAAAAGTCTAAGCACTAACAATTAGACTTTCCATACAAATTTAATCACTTATAAGAGTAGAGAAAATGTGGATTATGGCCATTTTCACTCTAAGCACTAACATTAAACCTTCACTAAGAATTGTTACGTACTCAATGCAAACATATTTCCCTTAAAGTAGACGTTCCTCATACTGAAATACTGAATGCAACTATAAATGATTCTGCACCTTTTTCGTAAACATGGGATCTCGGATCAAAGTTTCAAAGTTTAGAATATTCTAATTAATCTCCAACATCTGTGACAAACACTAATTGCAATCGTTATGGGAAGATACAATGGCCTCGTGTTCCTCTCACAAATATGAATCCGATCCGTCGAAGTTGGCTAGCATTAAATCCGATAGTATGATGGAGGGTTCTTCGTCTTCAATAGCAGTTTGGGGAATTGGGGGTTACTTTGGAGATGTATATACAAGGTTTTCCGTCCAAAAACGTAATTTAATACTTTAAAACGTAAATTATATATAGCAGTTTGGGGAACCTTGTATGGTTCTCATTTTCTGAACCATATATATATATATATATATATATATGTTGATTTAAAACGTAATTTAATACTTTTATAATTTTATCTTGTTATTAAAAAAAAAAGAAAACAAAGAATAGCAAATCTCAGATTGATATGTGACTTGTGAGTAATATTTTTATTTTATTTTTTCAGCGAATCGAAACAAACATCCCACAATAAAAGCGTGTGCTTCGTAACAGAAGCATTCTCTAAAGAATCTTCCTTCTATATATCCTTAAAACTCTCTCTCACTTGCCTTACGTGAACCCTAATTTCTCTTTTATTTTAGCTACAAAATAATAAAAGAGTTAAAAAGTCTTAGTTTCGTCTTCCGTCTCTAGAACTCCCAAAACCCAACAAAAATTATATACTTCATTAGTTTTAATTTCTCCTTCGCGATTTAGTTTTCTCAATACTTTCTTAATCAGTAGAGAAGAACAAAAATATTTTGATTTCGTTTCTATTGTTTCAGCTTCTTAGTTGCCTGCGACTAAGGGTTTATAAATCGATCATTGTTGGGAATGGATAATCACGAGGTTTCTATGGATATTGAAGCCCCCATCGAGAAGACCAACGATAATCGACCCCTTCCTTTTTCAATCTTTAAGAAGTCTAATAATCCTGTTACTCTAAAGGTATGTTTCCTTTATATTTATTCTTATATATGATAGATACATATGGAGAACAAACAATGGTTCATTAGGTTAAAAGTGTTAATTTGTCCATTAATAGTATGCGATATAGCAAGTGTTCGTGTGTTGAGACGACTGATCTTTTTTTTCAATTTTGTTCTTGATGTATTGGAGCAGTTTGAGAATCTTGTGTACACGGTGAAACTGAAGGAGCCAAATGGCTGGTTCCGAACCAACGACAAGACCGAGGAACGAACCATCTTGAAAGGCTTGACAGGGCTCGTCAAACCGGGAGAGATCCTGGCTATGCTGGGTCCCTCCGGGAGCGGCAAGACCAGCCTGTTGACTGCTCTAGGAGGACGGCTTGGGGAAGGGAAAGGGAAGCTCACAGGGAACATATCTTACAACAACAAGCCATTATCCAAAGCTGTGAAGCGAACTACCGGTTTCGTGACTCAAGACGATGCTCTTTACCCTCACTTGACCGTTACAGAAACTCTAGTCTTCACCGCGCTTCTTCGGCTTCCAAATTCTTTTAAACAACAAGAGAAGATCAACCAAGCTAAGGCAGTCATGACTGAATTGGGTCTAGATAGATGTAAGGATACCATCATTGGAGGACCATTCTTGAGAGGTGTATCCGGTGGTGAGAGGAAAAGGGTTAGTATAGGGCAAGAGATTCTTATAAACCCTAGTTTGCTCTTTCTTGATGAGCCTACTTCTGGTCTTGATTCTACCACGGCTCAAAAGATAGTATCAATTTTGTGGGAACTGGCTCGTGGTGGAAGAACGGTCGTGACTACAATTCATCAACCTTCTAGTAGGTTGTTCTATATGTTTGATAAGCTTCTACTCCTTTCAGAAGGTAATCCGATCTACTTCGGTCTTGGATCCAATGCTATGGACTATTTTGCTAGTGTTGGATACTCCCCGTCAGTTGAAAGGATTAACCCCTCGGACTTTCTTTTGGACATCGCAAACGGTAAGCCTCTCCTGGTGATATCTTGACGTCCAAGTAAGCCACCATATTATAGCTTTTGTATCTCCTTGTTGAATCTCACATATATTAGATACTTGTAGGTGTTGGATCAGATGAATCCCAAAGACCAGACGCTATGAAGGCAGATCTTGTTGCGCTTTACAAATCAAACTTGTTGGACAATGTTATCAGTGACCTTGAAAGACAAGATGATCTTTCTAACAGACCAATAGAGAGTCCTCGTGGGGAGAAAAATCATTTTGGAGAGTGGCCAACGACGTGGTGGCAACAGTTTTGTGTTCTTTTGCAGAGAGGCCTTAAGCAAAGGCGTCATGATTCTTTCTCTGGCATAAAGATTGCTCAGATATTCATTGTCTCTACCCTATGTGGTCTCCTTTGGTGGCAAACGAAAATGTCTCGCTTGCAAGATCAGGTACCTAGATTTAATTAACTAAGATACACATTCGTCTACGTCATTGTGTATATATCTGTGAAGTGACCATACTTGTGGTTTCTTGTTTCAGATAGGATTGTTATTCTTTATATCATCCTTCTGGGCATTCTTCCCTCTCTTCCAACAAATCTTTACATTTCCTCAAGAGCGAGCAATGCTCCAGAAAGAACGTTCCTCGGGCATGTACAGGCTCTCCCCTTACTTCATGTCTCGAGTTGTCGCGGATCTACCAATGGAGCTTATTCTACCATGTTGTTTTCTCTTAATCACATATTGGATGGCCGGTCTAAACCATAACCCCGTAAACTTTTTTCTGACCCTTTTGGTCCTCCTCGTCCATGTTCTTGTCTCCGGTGGGTTAGGGCTAGCCCTAGGGGCCCTAGTTATGGATCAGAAGTCAGCCACGACCCTCGGGTCAGTCATAATGCTCACGTTTTTGTTAGCAGGAGGATACTACGTGCAACATGTTCCAGTGTTTATCTCTTGGATTAAATACGTATCAATAGGTTACTATACCTATAAAATATTGATATTGGGTCAATACACGGAGAATGAGTGGTATCCATGTGGCGAAAATGAGAAATTGAAGTGTCATGTTGGTGACTTTGAAGGTATCAAGCACATAGGGTTTCATAGTGGATTGGTCTCTGCCGTAGCTTTGGCTGTGATGCTTGTTGGGTATAGAGTTATTGCTTATATCGCTTTGATGAGGATTGGTAAGACCAAATCCGGCTGATACTCTTATTCTTCACTTTTTTAATTTGTTTTGGGTTGCAGAACTTTTTTGAGTACGTAAGAACGGATGTATAACAACAATAAGTTCTTATCGGAATATTTTTTTTTTTCGTTATAAATCAATTGAAAGTTGAGAGATTGATTTGGTCCGGCTCAAGTGGTCCTCCTGATAAGTCAAATCTCGATGAAGAAGTTATATCAGAATCTAAGTAGTAATGTGAAGAACATGCTATGTGCATGTGTGTGTTGTGTTCAAAGCCAATTTAATATTTGCTTGCTGGTATTCTGTTCCCAGTCCTTAACACACTTTGCACGTTGTCATTCCAAATTCAATTTCATTTTTCATACATTAAAGAAAATTTTAGCTCACGCGGTTTCATCTCTCGCTTTTTCTCAAAATACAAACCAAGAATTCGAATTCAAGCTGTTGACGGATTTGTGGTGCATAATAAAACGCACTATGTTCCAGCGTTTCTTTTAAGACTTTAGGAAGAGGATTTAAAAAGTTAGTAGCTGATAGTGATACGAATTGGCGCCTTAGTAGTTCTGAATTCTAGTTTCAGCTACAAATTGCAATATTGCACTTACAGAATTGTGTATTAATCAACTTTTTTTTAAAAAAAAATTATGCTTTAAAGTTTATTGGAAACTGTATACAGTATGCTACAGTTTGTAATTTTTGGAAGATTGTGTTACAGTGAGAACATTCATTTAGTTAAAAAAAAAAGTCTAAGAATCATCAATCACTGTAGGAGAGTCTAAAATTTAGAATGTAATAGTCATCATCACTTAATCATATATGAGTAATTCAGAATTAATTATATAGTCCAGATTTTGCTTTACTCAATAATGTCGAATCAATTATGCATGTACACATGTAGAGTGCAAAGGCAATGCAATTAGAAAGCGCCATGCCTTTTTTTGTTTCTTTTCTATTAACCTTCGTGATCGATCACCTTATCTTCTTTAAAGCTTTAGCAATATCACTTGCGAGAGAAAAACAATACTTTAGATGTATACGTGTAAAATTCACTATTAGGTAGAACATATGCATATATATATATATATATATATATATATTATTTTAGGACTTTATCCTAACGCTTATAAGTTTTTATGAATATTAAAAATTTGGTGGTTGTTTTTAAAGATAATGAAAAACAACATGTGGCATTTTGAAAATCTGACAAATATTGTTTTTTATTTTTTATTTTTTATTTTGTGTGTGTGAGTCTATCTTTGTGTATTAGATGTATCGAGAGTATTGTAGTAAAATTTAGGGGGCTTTCCGTAAAGGAAGAAGCTAAGTACGTACCTTATGGATCAAACCATAAAAAGTTTTAATTGATCACTAAGAACGACTGCAAATACAGATCAGAAACGACCATGATCTTTGGAAAAATCGACCAATCATTCCATAGATCAAGACAAAATAAATTGTTCGACTCGAACTCCGGGTTTATTTAGTATTTAAATAAATTTGAGCATTCTAATTAGTCTTAAATAAGTTTTGAAGATTCGAAACCCAAGTTTCATATTCTCTGAATAAATATATTAAAATGATTCAAATGTAATCAACGATAGGATTTTTAACGCAAAAATAGAAATTTATGTCAATTAAGATGTACTTTTGGAAAAAAGTTTGTAAAACAAAAAAGAATCAGAGAAGATTATCTGAACAACTTAAATTAAGGTTTTCTGTTTTTTTTTTCCTCGGAAACTATATAACTACAATAATCATTTGTCAAGATCATAAGAATATTATACGCTAATTAAAAAGCGATAGCCGAGTTTCTATCCAACACATTTTGCAGTTATGCAAAATCGTTGAACCAAACTTGTCGTATCTTTGAATAAGTCAGAAATTATTATCTCTTATACAAGAAACAGGTGAGCATGCCCCTCTCTCTATGAAGAAGAATTCTCCACGTTCACTAAAATCTAAAATCCGAAAAGCAATCGAAAACGAGATATTGTAAAAGAATAATAATAAAAAGAAAAGAAAAAAAGGAATCATCAAGAAGAAGAATCGAGTTCTTTGAATCGCGCGCGTCACATGTATTTTATATAAAGCCCTCTCTGACCTGTCCAGCATGGTCCATTGTCTTCACTTGTCAACTTCTTAGGCCATTTATAGTATTTCTTGAGTGAACGAAACCCTAATTAATTCCTTTTTTATTATTAAATATAAACTATAATATATAAAATATATTTTATGAGATAACTTACCAAAATAAAAAGTATTAACAATAATAACATTCTTATTGTTCAATGTATATATATCATTAAATTACTTTGTAAAATCAAAATTTTCTATATATATATATATATAAAAAAGAAAACCTTACTAAATTTTCATAGGGGAGTTAGTAACAAACTGATTATAAATGTTTTTTTGATAATATCATTCGTGAAAAATAGAATTTAGCTGTTAATTCTGATGATTTTTGTTTTTAAGTTCTCTTTTAGAAGAATGCGGAGGGACGACAATTTTAATACTATACATATTTGTGAGACAATCTCAATATAGTGTAGTAAAAAATGATAAATATATAGCGAAAATACATTTAAAAAGTATAGTGTTTCGTAGCTCTCTATATACGTGTCTCATGATAACGTATCTTTTCAATATAGTATTTAGTTAGAACTTTGTAGTTTGTACACTTGTTCAATATTTTCTGCTCTTTTATTATTATTTTTTCCTTCCTCTTTTTTTGTCTCTTTTGATTCTTTATTGAAGTCTTGCCTAACTCTCCCAACACGTGTACATTTCACACGAACGTGAAATTGC
The DNA here is from genome assembly GCF_000633955.1 of Camelina sativa. NCBI lineage: Eukaryota > Viridiplantae > Streptophyta > Magnoliopsida > Brassicales > Brassicaceae > Camelina > Camelina sativa. The sequence continues at coordinate 6,414,772 of NC_025694.1, forward strand.
CTTCCACGCGTGTCAGACTATTACTAATATAGGGATTTTTTGTTCATAAAAACGTCTTATTACTTACTACTATTAGTGCCCTTTTTTAAAAAAAAAACTCGAATAGTTTTTTTCTTTGATCTGTCACAATAGTTAGTGCGTCTTCTTTTCTTTATCGGACTCCAATCCATTGTCACATAGTTGGGTGCTTCAGGACAAAAAAAAATATATATCGAACTAGGCTAATTATTTGGAGCATTTTATAGAGAGATCTAAAAGATCACAAAATTAATAACAATATATTTTATATTTATTATTTAGATATTTATGTATTTGTAATTATTATAGTTTAGAAAACTTTTGTACTATATAATTCTATGTAACACAAAGCTTATAATCATGAGAGTCAATATAATATTTTCTAAACACTAAGGTGTTTTTCTCTCGTTAACTCTTATTATGGTATCAGAGCAAGTTATGCTTGAGTTGCGATCTAACGATCAAACTCTTTTTTTTTTATTTTCCATATAATCTTTAAGCTATATGCTTCACACACTTCTTTCTTCTCTTCACTATATTCTTTTCTTTAGTAAAAAAAAAAAGAAGGATAATTTCATGTCTTCTTCCTCTTCGCCACCACAACGTAGCAATCTCCATCTCTGCTACCATTGTCACTAGTCAACGGTGACACTCTTACGGACCACCTACTCCAAGGTCGATTTGTGGTCAAGTCCATCGCATCATCCCTGAGCTATTTGCTTTTACACGACAAGTGTCGTTTCAGATCCAAGTTGATCTCGTCTTCAAGATGTCCAAAAGACTTCTTCAAAACTATAGGCTTTCTTACCTTTACAGACAAGTATTGTCCAAAGTGTTTTTCATGTGTCATTTAACTCTGGCACACTACGGTAGATCCGTCAACCACAGTGTTTAAGCACAACGCTTCATAACTCCAATCAAATACAACATCATCTATGGTCAATCTCAAGCCATCACTTTGGCTTCACTCCATAACACCTTGAGCTTGAGGGAGCGTATAGAGAGATTTAGAAGATCACAAGATTAATAACAATATATTCTATATTTATTATTTAGATATTTATGTATTTGTAATTATTATAGTTTAGAAAACTCCTCTACTATATAATTCTATGTAACACAAAGCTTATGATCATGAGAGTCAATATAATATTTTCTAAACACTAAAGTGTTCTTCTCTCATCTAACTCTTTTCACATTTTGATAAAACAACACATCGTTGTTAGGCTTTTCAGAATTCTAGAAGAAAGGACAACTGGCTTGACACGTGTCGATAAACTTACTTTGGCTTTTCCTGACGGTTCATGCACCCGAACCGGCACCAATTATATACAGTCGAATCTTTGTCTTCGGTGATTTTCTCAGTGGCAAGAACTTACTATAATTAGTATATTTTCACTGCGTTATTTACAAACTTTCAATGACACTCATGAAAATAAGAGAAAATAAATTAGTACTTCACTAGTAATTTTCACAACTTACTCCAATCACTTAGTAGAGGAATTTTCACATACTACTCATAATAACCAAAAAAATTCTTACACATGAGAGAATTTTCAGTTGTGTATTTGCAGTTTTGGCACATTTATATCGCTTGGAAAAGTAATTGTACAACACATTGATAAGGTCGGTCAGTTCATGTACGTGGCAGTAGCTAAATGGTTAAAAGGGTCCACAAAGAAAAATCGTAATTAGATATTTAAGAACAGTAAGACAAGGACGACCGTACTTATCCCTTGTAGCCCTTTTCCATAGCCTATATAAACCAACTACTCACCATCTTGTCCAAAAGATCGACATAAAAATTTCCTTCGAGTTTTTAGAGTTCAAAACTTGAAATCTTGTTTAATTCTTTTGGTTGCTGTTGAATCGAATTAGAAAGAGCAAAACAAGAAAAATGGGAGTTAGAGAGAAAGATCCGTTAGCCCAATTGAGTTTGCCTCCGGGTTTTAGATTTTATCCGACAGATGAAGAGCTTCTTGTTCAGTATCTTTGTCGGAAAGTTGCAGGCTATCATTTCTCTCTCCAGGTCATCGGAGACATCGATCTCTACAAGTTCGATCCTTGGGATTTGCCAAGTAAGCAAACAAAACAATGTTTTCTACACTTCTAGCTTGGGTGTTGTTTTTGTCAAAGATATTAATTCCGGGTTCAAATCGAAAATATATTTAAAACTAAAGGGGTTTTTATTGTAAATTGGTTTCAGGTAAAGCCTTATTTGGAGAGAAGGAATGGTATTTTTTCAGCCCGAGAGATCGGAAATATCCGAACGGGTCAAGACCCAATAGAGTAGCCGGGTCGGGTTATTGGAAAGCGACGGGTACCGACAAGATTATCACGTCGGATGGTCGCCGTGTCGGGATTAAAAAAGCTCTGGTTTTTTACGCCGGAAAAGCTCCCAAAGGCACCAAAACAAACTGGATTATGCACGAGTATCGCTTAATCGAGCATTCTCGTAGCCATGGAAGCTCCAAGGTATTTAAAAAACAATAAAGATTATAACTTTTTTCAATTCCGATCAGATCAAAACCGAAACCAAATCGCTAATTTTGTTTTTTGTTTTTGTTTACAGTTGGATGATTGGGTGCTGTGTCGGATTTACAAGAAAACATCAGGATCTCAGAGACAAGCTGCTGCTGCTACTCCGGTTCAAGCTTGTCGTGAAGAGCATAGCACTAACGGGTCGTCTTCTTCTTCGTCGTCTCAGCTTGACGACGTTCTTGATTCCTTCCCGGAGATAAAAGACCAGTCTTTTAATTTGCCTCGGATGAATTCGCTCAGGACTATTCTGAACGGGAACTTCGATTGGGCTAGCTTGGCAGGTCTTAACCCAATCCCGGAGCTAGCTCCGACCAACGGATTACCGAGTTACGGTGGTTACGACTCGTTTAGAGCGGCGGAGGGAGAGGCGGAGAGTGGATTGAGGAACTCGCACGTGGATAATTCTGGCGGGTTGACTCAGAGTTTCGGGTACAGCTCGAGCGGGTTTGGTGTTTCGGGTCAAACATTCGAGTTTAGGCAATGAGAGAGATGTAATTACTAATTACTGTGATTGGTGATTCATTCAGATGGGTTAAAAAAGTAAAAAGGTTAAAAATCCTTGGATGTGGGTAGAGTGGCAATTGATGTAAATAAAATAGGGATTTATATGGGCTTTTACCGATTCGGTAAGGCTTAGTTTGATCCAACTTTTTTGATGGGCTGCAAAAGTGTAATGTTTTCTCAGATTAGATTATTATTTTCTCAACGGAGAAAAATAAATAAAATGGTTACGTTTGAATGTTTTATTCTTCATGATTCATGAACATATAAATATTAGAAATTACACATTTGCTTGCTTTTAATTATTCTCCAAATGAAGTTAGGATAGAACATCACTTCCTGCATATGAATCCGTATCCGGAATACGCCCCACGAGTGCAATCCAACAGTGTGTGTTCAGTCTCCGTTTTGATCGAGCCACTTAAACCGGTAAAATTGCAACTCTTGCAGTCATGAGAGAGCAAAGAAGATGTCCTAAAGTTATCCTCGCCGCCAACAACTGGCATTGCGACTCCAGGCTTAGCCGCGTTTTGGAAATCAGGCCTATAAGTGCGTCCCAAGATTCCATCGACTTTTGGTGATAAGTTGAAAAATCTGAACTGGACTTCGAGATGCGCAAAACAGTTATCCAAAGGTACTTTGTAGCTGTGGATCCTATCGTCTTCTTTAGTCACGGGAACAACGTTAACCATGATCTCTGCTTTGTCTTTGATTGTCACCGTCACGATGTTCATCTTTGTCGCTCTCTCAATCTTGATGTCTTTTTCTGGCGAGTACCTAGTCAAAAGCACATGTAGTTGGTGTAGGTTTAAAGATACAAATTATCAACTAGTAAAAAGACTTCAATAAAATTTAAATGCAAACTTCAAAATAGTTCTTAGAAAATATGATATTTGGCTATTACCACGTGGAAAGAATTTCCTCAGGGATAACTAAATCTTGGCCGTTGAAAGAAAATCTGAGATGGTCGATGCTGCTGTCCCAAGTGGCCACTTTGGTGGCCTCGAGGGAAAACTTATGAGAGTTGAAGAGGAAGCCAAGAGCTTGGATCCAAGTGAAGTCTCTAGTGCGTCCAGCGGGTCTGTGGCCAGTGAACCTAGCATTGATCTGAAAGTCAGGGTCCGAGACAAGGCTAAAATGTTCATTGCTCTTTCCATGGAAGTAGAACACAATCCCATCACCACCTATGAACCTCGGGTCGTGACATGCCGAGCCAGGTCTATAGCAGTTTGGACCCAACTGTAAGCCAACCTTGGGACTTGGCTCGCAAGAAACATAACATGACCGCAAGAAAAAACAGCACTAGCGAAGAGGTTTTTGCGATCTTCATTTTCTAGGTTTTCTATCCCTTCTTTACTATTCATCAATATAAGAAGAAAAGTGTTGATTTGTGAATTTATAGAGGTCACTCTGTCATTTTATTTAAAACAAATTATTTTAGTGCAAGTAGCAAGTTGCAAGATGGGAGTTGCCGGGTTTGTGTGCCTAATTTTGATATCACCCACACATGCACTCAACGTTCTTTGAAACAAGTTGTATATATTAATAGTTCTAAAGTTGAAATGTACATGAATACAAATATGAAAGTCCGAAAATAAATAAAAACGTATTAAGAAGTTACATTCACACGAGCGAGATCCACACCTCTCGGTCCTAACTTTATATGAGTACTGCATCTTGTTAATTTGACTTTTGGAAATCTTTAAACATCAAGAACATTATATATTTAACACCCGGATCTTAGGTTATGATGAGTAATTAACCCTCTTCATATCCTAATTAAGCTGAGTTTTTAAGTTAGTGTGTTACAATTAAAGTACGTACAATGTGGCTGACTGGCTGCAAATGATTACGTCGTATATGGGGAACACAACGGATGAAGCATACCAATAATATAAAGGTTTCCAATATTTTTCAGCAATAATAATCTGGTCCATGTACATCACTGAGTTACATTTATTTTCTTTAGAATTTGCTTCTTAATTAGCTTATTACTCTGTTTTATTTTGGCAATCATATAAAGTAAACTTACACAAAACATAACATATACTTTTATTATTGGATGGTAACTACTTCCTGCAGACGATTCCATAACCGGAAGACGCGCCACGGCTGCAATCTAGCAATGTGTAAGTACTTTTTGGCTTGAAGAAGACACCCGCAATGACCGGATTTTCAGAGAACAAACAAGTTTTGCAATCATGTGAGAGCAGAGATGATGTCCTGAAGCTATCCTCACCTCCCACTACTGGCATTGCGACTCCTGGTTTAGCCGGATTCTTGAATTCAGGCCTGTAAGTGCGTCCCAAGATTCCATCGACTTTTGGGGACAGTTTTATGAATTTGAACTGGACCTCGAGATGGGCAAAACAATCATCTACAGGTAATTTGTAGTTGTGGATTCTATCATCTTCTTTGGTCACAGGAACCCCGTTGATCATGATCTCAGCTTTGTCTTTAATCGTCACGATCACACTGTTCTTTTGGGTCAACCTTTCAATCTTAATTTCTTTGTCGGATGAGTACCTGAGAATATACTTGTCGGTCAAGAACTAAGACTAAAAGATTGCTTTCTATTACATGTAAATCTAAAACCCAAAGAGAGAAATCTAAACGTACATAGAGTGTTAAACAATCGCAACCTAAAAGACAAAATTTGGATTTCTATAGTTACCAAGTGGATAAGGTTTCTTGAGGAATAACCAAATCTTGACCATCGATAAAGAACTTGAGGTGATCGAGGTTGCTGTCCCAAGTGGCGACTTTGGTGGTCTCGAGGGAGAATTTATGGGAGTTGAAGAGGAAGCCGAGTGCTTGGATCCATGTGAAATCTCTAGTACGGCCAGCGGGTCTATGACCAGTAAACCTAGCATTGATCTGAACGTCAGGGTCTGAGACAAGGCTAAAATGCTCATTGCTCCTTCCATGGAAGTAGAACACAATTCCATCACCACCTATGAACCTTGGATCTAGGCAGATCGCTCCAGAGGATTCACAGTTGGGTTTCACCGCTACAAAATATCATATCCAAATCGTAAAAATATTTTCAAAAAGCTTAATTTGCACTTTTAAACTGCATTGGTCTCTATACAAAAAAAAAAAGAAAAGAAAGATGTAATTACCGCGACACTCTGCCATGCAAAGGGGTTTAAAGCAGTCTACCCAACAAATTTTGTTCTGAGAGTTGGGGTTCATGGTGGTCGGGCACTCTTCAGGGCAGTCGATGTATTGGAGCTAACATCGGGGAGCCGCATTGCCACCACAGTAAGTCTGACCATGCCAAGCCTTGACATGCAAGAAACATAAAGCTACCACGAAAATTATCATTAGCAATGAGGGTTTTGGAACCTCCATCCTCGATTTTTCTATTGGCCAAAATATAAAATATATATGACTATATCGATAGAGAAAGAAGATATAGAAAATTTGTGTTGGCGATGAGTTCTCGATTGTGATTTTTTAATGGTCGTTAAAAGTCAAATATTTTGCTTCGGAAGAGGGCTACGTACTACTCTTGCAATTATTGTGGAAGTAAGGTTTTAATTTGTTATGGTTGTTTCTTCATGAGTTCCGTACAAAAACAATATTGTTCGACTATGTGTCCATCGTTTAGAATAATTTGTATCAAGATACACTCTAGTGCTAGCTCTACGGCTGAATCTATGTGTAAATGCATGTATGTTAACGTATATAAATTAAATATATTAAGCTCTATTTAAATATTTAAGCTCTATTTTTTTTTTTTTGAATCTAATATTTAAGCTCTAGTTGTCTTATTAAAACCTTGTATGATTTATATTAGTAGACCTAACACATGCCATTGTGATGCTGATCAACATCTCTCGGAACTAAATCTTTTTCTCTCATCTCCCCATATACTAAAAATATAATGAAATTTCCTATTCAGTTAATATTGCTCAAATTTCTAACTTAGTATGTAATTAAGTAGATTCTTAGGCATGCATTTTAATTTAGAGAGGAGAAATGATAAATTAACCTGTAGAAACTAGGTTTCCACAATGAATTTGTTCGAGGAGGGAAACAAATTCAATAGAGTTATATCTCTAGAAAACAGATCTATGCCTTCGNAGTCGATGTATTGGAGCTAACATCGGGGAGCCGCATTGCCACCACAGTAAGTCTGACCATGCCAAGCCTTGACATGCAAGAAACATAAAGCTACCACGAAAATTATCATTAGCAATGAGGGTTTTGGAACCTCCATCCTCGATTTTTCTATTGGCCAAAATATAAAATATATATGACTATATCGATAGAGAAAGAAGATATAGAAAATTTGTGTTGGCGATGAGTTCTCGATTGTGATTTTTTAATGGTCGTTAAAAGTCAAATATTTTGCTTCGGAAGAGGGCTACGTACTACTCTTGCAATTATTGTGGAAGTAAGGTTTTAATTTGTTATGGTTGTTTCTTCATGAGTTCCGTACAAAAACAATATTGTTCGACTATGTGTCCATCGTTTAGAATAATTTGTATCAAGATACACTCTAGTGCTAGCTCTACGGCTGAATCTATGTGTAAATGCATGTATGTTAACGTATATAAATTAAATATATTAAGCTCTATTTAAATATTTAAGCTCTATTTTTTTTTTTTTGAATCTAATATTTAAGCTCTAGTTGTCTTATTAAAACCTTGTATGATTTATATTAGTAGACCTAACACATGCCATTGTGATGCTGATCAACATCTCTCGGAACTAAATCTTTTTCTCTCATCTCCCCATATACTAAAAATATAATGAAATTTCCTATTCAGTTAATATTGCTCAAATTTCTAACTTAGTATGTAATTAAGTAGATTCTTAGGCATGCATTTTAATTTAGAGAGGAGAAATGATAAATTAACCTGTAGAAACTAGGTTTCCACAATGAATTTGTTCGAGGAGGGAAACAAATTCAATAGAGTTATATCTCTAGAAAACAGATCTATGCCTTCGAATTAAAGTAAAGAGATAGAACTCAAAGGAATTAGGGTTTATTGCCAAGAACAAAAGGAGAACTCGATTATTGTATTTTATTCTCGATGCCTTACAATGGAGAAGTCTCTCCTTCTTTATACATGCTCTAAGATTACAATATATATTCACTTTCCTTATCGGACGAAGTGAGATATGGAAAACTGCCTCATTGCTTCATTCGGCCGCCGTGCCGAAGTGGAAGTCGGCTCCTTCTTCTTCAAGTCGACACTTTGGCCGAACTGACTTCTTATTGACCTAATCGAGCCCTTAACCGGTTTCCCGGTTAACTAATCAATTAGAATTTCTGGTTTAGCTCGGTATGTCGGGGGTGCTGAATCCCGTACCAACAGTATGATATATCCGTGATTCAATGCCGCCTTATCTAAAGCCGAAATCGAACTTAAAGATAATGTTATTCTTAGACTGATCAGAAACCACGACGAACACTATATATGTTAACCAAATTTTAGATGTAATATATAAGCGAATTTTGGTAACTTATGCGTTCTCAAAGCAAAAGTGAACATGGATAATATATTATCACACTCAATCTTAATTCTTAACACATGTATAAAAAAATCAATCGGGTTTCTCACTCAAATCACATCAAACTATAATGCAAATTGAACCGTAGTCCCTTAAATCGAGTTCTTGAAGCTCGTAAAGATTTTAAGAGTTTAAACTTTTCCAATCAAACATGCATCTCTCAAATGGCAAAGGTCAAAAGCTCTGGTTCCTTTATGCTCAAAACGACACGTTTCAAGTAACTGTAATGTGGAAAAAGGCAAATTAAACTGTAAACGACGCGTTTCACGGAAATGATTTAATGGGTCACATAGACAACGACGCCGTTTTAAGGAAGTGACATAAGGAAAAAACTATTGCGGTGAGCGTGGATCGAACACGCGACCTTCAGATCTTCAGTCTGACGCTCTCCCAACTGAGCTATCCCCGCGATGTTATTTGATCTGTTATAATTATATATAAGGCTATAACGTATCATTGCCATCGTGATATCACCATTTCTCGAGGTCGACGCTCTTTCAACTCGAGTTTGGTGTTTTGTTAGGTAACAAAATTCAGACGATGGCTTCGATTCCACAGATTATCTTGTGTACCAACATCTCCATACACGATGGTTTGAACAAGGAACCCAGAATTAGACTCCAGTCCAAAGGACGGAGCTTTGTTCCTTCTCTGCTTCAGAACAAGTTGGGATTGAGAGTTTCCTTAATTGAGCATAGACAGAGACGACGATTGATGGGTCTGGAGAAAATTGGATTTTTAGCTAGTGAGAAAGCTCTTAGCCGGCAAAGACGGGAGGTTAAGGTTAGATGTAACAAGGGTTTAGGGTTTAATGGTGGAGATAACAACGGAAACGGGAGGATACTTGGGAACCTTGCTTTGGCTATCGGGTTGACATATCTCTCTATGACTGGTCAGCTTGGTTGGATTCTGGACGCTATTGTCTCTGTTTGGGTATTACTCTCTAAAGTATTTTAACTGGTTTGTCTAATTGTACTGTCTTAGCCTTTTGGTAACTGAAAATTCTTACAATTTGCAGCTGGTTGTGGTGATTGTTCCAATTCTGGGGTTGGGGGCTTTTCTATGGTGGGCACAACGAGATATTGTCCAGAGCAATGTAATTTTTTCTTGTCTTTGGCTTAACATTTCAAGAATCCGCAGAAACACTGTGAATCTTAATTATAACTCGTGGATGCTAATCTTGAATTAAATTTAGTTTAGCTACCACTTGTGTTTGAGTAAATCCTTCAAGATTCTGTTCTACTTAGCTATCTTGCGATTTTTCATCTTGTGCAGTGTCCGAATTGTGGAAACGAGTTTCAGATATTCAAGTAAGGCTGTAACAAGAATCAATCCCTCAGTTGTTTTTTTTTTGTTGTTTCCTCAAATCTTGTTGATTGTATCTTCAAACATGCTGCAGGTCAGCGATGGATGATGAAGTACAGCTTTGTCCTTTCTGCACTCAGCCATTCTCGGGTAAAACGATGACTCCTCCACTTTTCGATTTATCAACGGACGTCTCTTTTATGAAGCATTAGCATTGTGTATTTTTNAATTGGATTTTTAGCTAGTGAGAAAGCTCTTAGCCGGCAAAGACGGGAGGTTAAGGTTAGATGTAACAAGGGTTTAGGGTTTAATGGTGGAGATAACAACGGAAACGGAAGGATACTTGGGAACCTTGCTTTGGCTATCGGGTTGACATATCTCTCTATGACTGGTCAGCTTGGTTGGATTCTGGACGCTATTGTCTCTGTTTGGGTATTACTCTCTAAAGTATTTTAACTGGTTTGTCTAATTGTACTGTCTTAGCCTTTTGGTAACTGAAAATTCTTACAATTTGCAGCTGGTTGTGGTGATTGTTCCAATTCTGGGGTTGGGGGCTTTTCTATGGTGGGCACAACGAGATATTGTCCAGAGCAATGTAATTTTTTCTTGTCTTTGGCTTAACATTTCAAGAATCCGCAGAAACACTGTGAATCTTAATTATAACTCGTGGATGCTAATCTTGAATTAAATTTAGTTTAGCTACCACTTGTGTTTGAGTAAATCCTTCAAGATTCTGTTCTACTTAGCTATCTTGCGATTTTTCATCTTGTGCAGTGTCCGAATTGTGGAAACGAGTTTCAGATATTCAAGTAAGGCTGTAACAAGAATCAATCCCTCAGTTGTTTTTTTTTTGTTGTTTCCTCAAATCTTGTTGATTGTATCTTCAAACATGCTGCAGGTCAGCGATGGATGATGAAGTACAGCTTTGTCCTTTCTGCACTCAGCCATTCTCGGGTAAAACGATGACTCCTCCACTTTTCGATTTATCAACGGACGTCTCTTTTATGAAGCATTAGCATTGTGTATTTTTTACTTGGAAAATGCAGTGGTGGATGATAAGTTTGTTAAGGAACCAGTGAAATTCTCCAACCAAACTACTGCGTTTGGACAAGACCTAAATGGATTTTCTTCTGCACCTGAGAAAGGTTTGTTCTTACTTACACATAATATCTCTTGTGAATCCAATGGTGAGATGAAGTGTTTGATTGATTGTGTAGGAAAGGGTTTCTCAACAGCGATTGTAGACATAGAAGCAGAAGTAACAGATGCAGACTGACAATGCGACCGGGAAGTTATAGCGTAGGCAACAAACTTGTGCAGAGAGCTCGTTGTTGGATCTAGAAGTAATATAGAAATACACATCCATATGTATATTCATATGTATATTTATATGTCTATGACATTGTTGTCTCTTTTGTATTTGAATGATTGTTTAATGTTTAAAGTAGTAGTCTCCCGTGTACGCATGTTTTTCCTTGTTCCAACAATTTAAACGCCAAGACTTGAGATATATGGTATTATATGAAGATTGGACTTTGTTAAGAAAACAAGTATTGGTAAAATAATATAATTGATTAATCCGTAAACATACTACGTAATTTTTATAAGTCGCCAAGATTACAAAATTGCAAAAGCTCTTTTTGAAAGAAAACATAAACGTTAGCGAGACCAAAATAGACAAATGAACTATCAAAAATTTCTATCTTTTCCCCTTCTTTGTAGCTTATTCCACCAAAATCACTCGTACAATTTCTTGGCCGAAAGAGTTTTGAGAGTTTTGGTTTGGTTCTTTGTAGCTTTCTCTTCATACTTCTCGCTCAACGCTATAGCTTTAGCCTGGGCTTTCATCTTCCTTACATTCTTCGTTCTCTTCATCGGTATTCCTTTCCTCTTGCTTGTCCTAACAGAAAACAAGAAATGTCATCTGGATTAAAGGAAAGCAAAGCGTAAGGAGGACCATGATACGATTTGCTTATAGAAAAGGATTTGATAGATTATAGAACTGGAATTACAAAAGGAACTAAGGATTTTGTTAATGGAGCTCCTCCCACTCCCCCTAAAAGACCTCACCAAATACTCGATAAAGCTCTCTAACCCTCTCCACATTGTATATATAGATAGACAAAAGAAATAAGCTAAACCAACCCCGGTTTACTCTCACACTAAACCTTTGTTAAGTTGATACTTAAGAAAAATATGATTAAGCCATTGAACTGCTTCTATCAATACCCCTGCCTTTGAAAACAACCTTGTCCTCAAGGTTGAAATGAGCAAACTGTTTAGCCAACCCCTTCTTTGAGCTTCCCAGGACATTCAAAATATGGCATCACTTCCCGCTTCAGCAACAACTCTTCATGCCCTGTTTTCAGATTGTCCCTGGCCTCCAAATCCAAATTCAGCTCTGATCTGACTTGGAGATTTTCCTTTAGCTGCGCCAACATTACGTCTCTTGCTTGTATCAGAGTCTCACACGTCAACATGTCTTCAATTTCGTCATGACTAATATTCTCTGCGAAAGAGGACACTGAACTAGGCAACATGATTATCTGTTTGGCCGTGACATCATCCAGTTGAAACACCATTTCTATCTCCCAAGGTTTTTGCTCCAGATAACGAATTTTCCACGCCATGCCATTCTTTTCTTTTTCCCGTTCAGCCACCTTGTTTAGATAGACAACAAGAAACCCCCTCTCCATCAGCTTAACTTCTATTTTTCCACTAACAACAGCCACACTGATTTTTAGCACTATTTGAAATTCATTCGCCCTTCCACTTGCAGTAGTGTAGGCAAACCCATCCACTTGCAGTATTGTAGGTAAATGAAACTGTATGCTTCTGTTTGCTGAGACCTCCATTGCAGCAACAATTTCCAGAGAAGAATCATCACCACCCATGAAACCTGCACTAAGAACCAAGGGAACTATCTCCAGGCTAACACCCTGCCTCCCATCCAACGCTTTCAAGCCCGCACTAAATAGTTCTTCAATTCCCAGCACTGACAACTGAATCCATTTGTTAACGTCAATGCAAACTGCATGTCTTGTGGTAGCAATGGCAAACTCTTTACCGAGCGATAAGGCCCATGTTCTTTTGAAATATGTCGTTTCCATTAACCCTTTGCCTAGTGGAGTTTCTTCTTTCGTATACGTTCGCAACACCCAAGTGTTCCTGTACTTCTTTTTAAATTTGACTCTCTTCCCACTAGTCATGGAATGCTTCTTATCTACTGTCATCAATTCCCATAACAGCTTCGACTTGCGCTTATGTCGAAATTTGTGTCTCTTTCTACTAGACCAACTCATCATCTCCATAGCCGTTCTGATTCCCACTTTCAGCACGTCCAAGATCACTTGATGCATTTGTTTGTCATGCTCCTCTAAATACGCGACAACCCAGCTTATCAACCCTATTATGTCAGTCATTTCGCCAACTGTCATGTACGTCATGTCAAGGCTCTGCGATCCTCTCACTGTCTCCATTCTTTCACGTATGAACATGTTCAATCTTCGAAGCCAAATTAGCTTTGTCCAGTCCAGCTTCACAGTTTTGCACTTGACCCTATGTGGCTTGGTATAGTCTATCTTCCTCTCTACCTCAACATGTTCTCCTTTCCACGACTCTTTCTTACACCATTCCTGGACGCGTTTCTCATAATACTTGAACTTGAGTATAAAGTTCAATGTCAAGACAACCTGATTTCTAGAGAACCTCTCTTTATTCTTCTTCTCATGCTTGTTGCGTTTTTGCTTGAATTTGTGTTTCCTCCAGTTGGCGAGCTTCTTCAAAACTGTTAGATATCTCAACGACAGCTTTTCATACACCCATTGATGAACATATAGGTAGTGCGTGATACCCTTGCTCGCATACTCCATCTTCATCATGTTTTTCTTCTGTTGTGCGTGATACCCTTGCCACAACAACCTTTTGTTGAACGTTCGGTGGTGCATCTTCATCTTGACACATGTCTTCTTATTCCCCATCTCAACCGAATCTTTCAACAGACCACAGTTCCACCATTTTGCAACAATTTTCAGCATCACTCCTTCACTTTTCACACATCCCTCTGCCACTCCATGTGGGTTATAGTTATTTGAATGATTCTTCCATGGCTTCTTCTTTTTCTTTCTCGTGAGTCTATTATCTCCCCTCAACCTTTTGTTAAATACTTGGCTGGCAGATAGCAAATGATAGTTTTTTCCAGCATAGACCAATATAGTAGTGTCTGGTCTGTCATGTATGTTCTTCATCTGGATTCGAGAGGTCCCCAATTTCACTATTCCAGCTTTGTATTTAAACCCCTTAGCCTTTGTGAACTTCTTCCGAATTCTCTTCGTGGTAGTCTTTTTCCCTCTTTGAGACAATTCCTCGAACACCTGGTATACATGATTTGGCTTAGCTGCTTGTTCCCTATGGTTTCGATGTTCCTCTAACACCTGCGGCAAATAGAAGTTCATATGTTCTTCTATTCTCTTTGTCAATAGCTCCACAAAGCCTGTATCTCCTTTGAGTTTGAAACCACTTTCAGACCCATCAATCTTTGAAAACGTTTTCCATCTCTTCTTCTTTTTCTTCTTCGTGTTCACTTTTCTTTCCATAGGCATTTGATCGAACACTTGGTGGACATGTTCACTCTTCTCAATATCTGGCTCTTTTTGCACACCCATTTGTTCTTTTTGGAAGATATTATCCAACAGATCTTCTTTTTCTGCGACTCTTTGACATACCACCACTTCTGCTGCTGCAGTCTTCTCCTTCTCTTCACCACTTGGTTTTTCAAGACACTCCTCAGTCTCTAGGAGATATTTCTCTAGTTTGTCCAAACAGCTCGTCCATCTGCTCATCTTAGAGTCAAATTCATCACTCTGCGTTAGATCAGCCACAACGCTCTCTTTCCCTTTGCTGAATCGTTGAAGCAGACCGATCTTGATCTCATTCCAGCTTGTAAACGCAACATGTGACTCCTGGAACCACAATAGAGCAACACCTTCCATAAATCCATATGCAAAAGAGATCTTTGTCTCTTCTGTGAATCCATGGTCCGTGAAGTAATCTTCAACCCATGAAATCCACATCGCCGGATCTTCATCACCATAATAAACAGGAACCTCCACAGAACCATCACCATCTCCCATTGGGTCGAACTGCTCTGATACCAATTTGATACGATTTGCTTATAGAAAAGGATTTGATAGATTATAGAACTGGAATTACAAAAGGAACTGAGGATTTTGTTAATGGAGCTCCTCCCACTCCCCCTAAAAGACCTCACCAAATACTCGATAAAGCTCTCTAACCCTCTCCACATTGTATATATAGATAGACAAAAGAAATAAGCTAAACCAGCCCCGGTTTACTCTCACACTAAACCTTTGTTAAGTTGATACTTAAGAAAAATATGATTAAGCCATTGAACTGCTTCTATCAGACCAAATCTAATCTTTTCATGCCTTAGTACATTACAGTTGAGGACCGTAACAAAACGATAAACTAGTATTAGTATACAATCAAAACTTATCCAAGATTCTTGCATTTAGTCTCCTAAGTGTTATCTTCTAGATTTAGAACTAAATGTGGAGAAACTTAAGCTTGTTGTAACCATTTGAGTAATACAACAATAGCAAACTACATGACTCCAGGTCAAAACCGATCAGAAGAGAGCAATTCACAATGCAAACTTCGAAGCGACCTAAGACTAATATAATATCAATCCAACTAGGTCACAAGTCTTCCCGAGAGTACCATAAGTCCATAACTGGCCAAAACTACAAATCGAAATGGGCCTAATAAAAGAAATTCTAGATCCAAGTCAAAATTAACAATGTTAAAGCCGGCAGAGTTTCAAAAAGGCTTACAGGTTAGTAGAAAGGGGAGCTAGTTTCGGAGCTAGTTTCGAGTCTCCGGTCTCCGTAGTATCCATGGCTAACGAAATCAAAGAAGAAACAATCAAAGAGTTAAGTAAACACCTGAATCTCAACGCAGAGAGAGAATCTTAAGAAGACAAAAGAAACGAGGACGCTATATGTCTACCTATAGCCACGGCATTCATTTTCCCTGCCTTCTTGGTTCTCTTCATCGGTTTTCCTTTCCTTGTGCTTGTCCTAAATGTAAAACATGAAATGTCATAAGGATTAAAGATAAACGAGTCAAATTGTAGCTTCTTCTCCAAACAAAATTGCATACATATATGTTCTAAAAAAACCAAATTTAAGCATTACAGGTAATATGAACAGTATACAAACATACAATACATGACTCCAGGTCCAACCTCTTAGGACAAAAACAAAGCAATGTACAATGGAAGCTGGAATTTGGAAACTTGAGACCAAAGAGAAACACAATTAGAGACTTTTGTATAACATAAATCCAAATATAGTTACACAAGTTTTCCTGTGAGAGTACCATAACTAACCAAACCACAAATCAAAAAAGACTTAAAGCCGGACACCAAAGCAATAATTCTAGGGAAGAGTACAAGAGTTAAACGCTTACAAGGTACGAGCACGAGCAGCTAATCTCGAATCTCCTGTCTCCGTAGTGTCCATGGCTAACCAATATAAAAGGAAAAGTAAACACATGAATCACCCCGCAACTTGTTCGGCTTAGAAGCTAGAGAAACATACGATATTTACTACCTTGAGGAGGAGCTTGGAAGAAGCTCTTAGATTCGGAATTGTCCACGGAAGCGTCTTCTTCCATGTTCTTCTTCCTGTTCCTCTTCTTCGTCATGGCCGGATTTTGGCTTTGGCGCTAGGGCTGAGAGAGTTGAGTAGTAGAGAGAAAGAGAGACGGAGGAGGAGGAAACTATCGTATTTTTTCACCTAAACCCTTTGTCGGGTCAATTTTACTAATTCGGATCCATTTATTGGGCCTTTTTATGATAAAAGCCCATTTATCTAATTTTAACATCATCGTCCACCTAAGCAAGATTATTGGTACGTTCATAAATACTGTTTAATTTTTTTTATGAATTAATTGTGTATTGTTTTGAATATAAAAACCTATGATCTCTTAGTTAAAATTTTCTCCTCCAATGGTAGGTTTTAAATTTGGGTTTCTTAATTTTGAAAATATTGTTTTTTGAAATTTGAAATAAAATAGAACTAGTATAAATGTTTAAACATTTAAGATTTTATAAAAATAGGAAAATAGAAATGAGTGTATGATTCAAAACATAATACAAACATAATACATATCACAAAGTAAACTTGTTGCTTCAATAATCACGTACACACGAACCACGTAAGTGAGTGTATGATTCAATCTTAGAATAAAAGAATCACAAGATTTCACTTATACTTGTAGCTACTTGAGTACGATATGGAAAAGGGTCCATTAGAATAAAAGAATCACAAGATCTCACTTGTACTTGTAGCTACATGAGTACGATATGGAGTTGCAAAAGATTTCAAACTGTCATTGTTCTGCAACTCCATACTGATCCTAGTCACTTGCTGAAGTCCCGTAGAGTTTGAGCATTTGAACTGGACCAACAACGAAGTTGAGGCAGATAAGCAGAGCAGCCATTGAAGTCCAACAAGCTATAGAAGTGAGAGGACATCCGTTTTCTCTTTAGGGAGGAACAAGTCGCTGTCAAACAAGTCGCTTCAAACAGACATACTCCAACATTTATGGATGCTAATATGCTCCTGCAGTTTTAATGGAGACATAAAAGATGCTCATAGCCATAGCAACTAAATAAGACATCTACATTTTTGTAGATCAACCTTTTTATAATAATAGCATTGTTTTCAAAAATCAGAATTGGCAAATTGGGTTCTTGCAAAAATACACATGAAGTTTAAAAATTCAGACTTTAAATCTTCCTCTGCAACAATTTATGTATCCATGATAATGATGGAACCATAATGAAGAATTATCTATTATGGAATTCAACTTGCAAGAATCAATCAATACTCAGTAAACAAGTAAAGGTTGTGTAGCTGGTGGATAATATAAGTCCAAGATAAGAAAAGAAAAAAAAAGGCAGATTCTTGTTGTTTCATATGAAGAGCAGAGATACAAGTTTCAGATTAGAATTCCACAACATTCATTCAACACATCATCTAGTCTGTTCTTGGTACACTATTCCGGATTCACAACTTTATCATATTCATAGCAAAGGTGAAACCTTTAGATCACCAGGTAAGTAACTTTATCGACTAAAATCAAAAGTTCAGATTCGAATAAGCAAAGGAAGCAATAAAGGTGGGTTACCAAAATGTCCATGTGTAGCCAATTGGCGCCCAAATCCACCATTCCCTTAGCCTCCGCCGCAAGATTACCAAAATCTGATGACAACATCGACGGAGCGATCTTCACACACCATCTTCCCCTTGATTTCAACGACGACTATGATAGAGAAGAAGAATCTGCGTTAGGCGTTACCAAACCCTTCCTCTGAAGCAATTGGTCCTTCGATTCCAAACCTTGAATCTTCTGATTCCAATTTGTTTTCTCGTTTCGGAGATACAATTGCGAGAGAAAGAAAGAGAGAGAGGAAAAAGAATAAAATCAATCACCCCCAAATTAATTTTTTTTTTTTTTATCATTTTGTATTTTCTATTCGCCCAACAGACACAGCTGACACGTAGCCCTTCTTAACCCACATTCGAGTATATTATATAAGAGGAGATCTTAGATTTTTTTCTTTTCTTCTCATTTATTTTTTTGCCCAAATACACTAAGATCTCTCTTATGAACTCCCGATAAAGAAGGTCATAAGAGAGTTCAGTGTCTGTCTCTGTATTTTTAAAAACTCTCTCTCTCTTCTCGTGTATTCGTTGGAAATGGCTTCTCGTTGGCAAAAATTAGTTAAAAGGTTTATTTTTGTTTTCAGTTTTTGCTATTTTTTTTTTCCCTTTAATTTGTTTGAATCATATGGTTACAATGTTGAGAGATTCTTTCATTTGGGGTTACAATGCTGGCAACCCTCCCCAACCCCCACTACATGATTTGAGAGATTTTTTTTAGGGTTTATGGTGCGAAATGGGTGTTGATTAAGACTCTTAGACAAAAAAAAACAAAAAAAGTTCGAATTTTTTTTGTTGTTGGTGGGTGGATTCTGATATTTATCGGGGTTTCCGGCCACAATGACGAAAAACTCGGTTAAGGAAACGTTGGAGTCTCTCCGTCAGCACGGCGTTAGCGTGAGCTTCAAGGAGTCGTCGTTGCTTCCGTCTCGGTCTACTTCAAGGGCACAAATGGTGTCGAATCGCCAATCGCTTCCGGCGAACTTCCGTAATGCAATTGCTCAGATGAGTCCAGCTAAGAACCCGCATGATCTCGAGAACGTTGAGTATTTCTTCCGAGAGGTAAATTGATTTGCTTCTTTCGTCTTTCTTCATTCACAGCTCCAACTTGTATTGGGTTCGTTTTTGTTTTAAAGTTTATATTTTTTATGGCAGAAACTTCGTGTTTGGTGTCGGGTTGATAATGGGCAGTGGCAGTTGGGGAAGATACAATCTACTTCTGTTGATGATGTTTGTGTTATGTTGTCCAATACCGACGAGGTAAGTTCCTTTTCTAACTTGTTTATATTTTTATATATGATATGGAAAAGGCCTTATGGTGTAATTTTGTGTTAAGGTTGTGAAAGTATCAGTGGAAGAGATTTTTCCTGCTAATCCAGATATTTTGGAGGGAGTTGAAGACCTTATACAGCTTAGTTATTTGAATGAACCATCTGTTCTTTACAACCTCCGCGTCAGATATTCACAAGACTTGATTTATGTAAGCTCTCTTGTGGTTTGTTTTTGATTATTTGTTATTCTAGCTGAGTTTACTTTTTCTTGACATAGTTTCATGTTTCTCTATTATAGAGTAAAGCAGGGCCGGTTTTGATTGCAGTAAATCCATTTAAGAATGTCCAGATCTATGGAGAAGAATTTCTGTCAATGTATCAGAATAAGGCTTTGGATGCTCCTCATGTTTATGCAGTGGCAGATGCAGCTTTTGATGAGATGATGAGAGGTGACTATTCTTTCACAGTGTTTTTTGGGTTCTTCATGAAGCTGTGAAGCTTAGTTCCTTACCATGTTGTTAAAATAGCTAACTTTACGGCACTTACATTGAAATTTTTCTTTACGCAGAGGAGAAGAACCAATCTATTATCATAAGGTACGAGGCTTTCTATTCTGAATGCTTTTTTTGTTTATATAACCAATGATTAGACTATAGCTTAGGTGAAAGGTTTTCTGATACTGATATCAACAATCAAATGAATATAATATTATTTCATAGTGGAGAAAGTGGAGCTGGGAAAACTGAGACAGCAAAATATGCAATGCAGTACTTGGAAGCTCTTAGTGGAGGTAGCTTTGGGGTGGAAAACGAATTCCTAAAGACAAGTTGTATACTTGAAGCTTTTGGGAATGCTAAAACATTAAGAAATGACAACTCTAGCCGATTTGTGAGTTACACATACCTTTTTGTCTTCCAATTTTTGCATGACTGGATGTTTTTTCCCAAATTACTAAAATCATTTCTTTAAATTTTAGACTTTGGTGTCGGCCGTAAATTGATTCAATAGTAAATCTGAATTGGTGCAGGGAAAACTGATGGAGATTCATTTTAGTGCAAAGGGAAAGATATGCGGAGCTAAACTTGAAACTTGTAAGAATTGAACATTTGTATTATTGTTTGCCAATTTTCTTTGCTTGGCTATGGGAGCTCACATCTTTTTTTTGGGTTTCCTCACCATGTTTGTGTCACTACTTGTGCTGAATGACCATAGTTCTCCTAGAAAAGGTAAGTTTTTGTTGAGAACCTCTAGTCAGATTCTACTTGGTAAGCTATTCATAGGCTAATTAGTAGTCTCTTTGGATCAGTCAAGAGTGGTTCAGCTGTGCAACGGCGAGAGATCATACCATATCTTCTATGAATTGTGTGCAGGAGCTCCACAAATTCTTATAGGTAACATTTCAAATTCGAGATATATAAGAACTAATTCAGGTATTTTACGTATTCAGCAGCATATGATATGCTTAGGAAGTGTCCCTGCTGAAGCAAAAATGTAGACATATATAAAAGATCAATTAGCTTAGTTGCGCATGGTTGAGAAGCTAGAAGTTACTAGAACATTTTTATTATATGATTTTGTTTGCAGAGAGATTGAAGCTTAAAGCAGCAAGTGAATACAATTATTTGAACCAGAGCAAATGCTTAACCATTGATCGCATTAATGATGCACAAAAGTTTCACAAACTGATGGTAACTTTATCTATTTCCACTGCTTCCCTTTGTTTTCCATGAAACAGATGCCATGTTTCTGTAATTTCTTATTCTGTCAGAGATTTCTCTTTTGTTATAGGAAGCTTTCAACATTGTTCAAATTCCACAAGAATACCAAGAACGTGCATTTTCTCTGCTTGCAGCCGTGTTATGGTTAGGAAATGTTTCTTTTAAAGTGATTGACAATGAAAACTATGTGGAAGTGGTAGCAGATGAAGGTAGAATTGATTGTCATTTATCATTTGAATTAGTGAACTGGTTGTGAACTTAATAGGATTAAATTTACTGATGTTTATTATGTTGTTCTTATTTCATACAGCTGTCACTAATGTAGCTATGTTAATGGGCTGCAATTCAAAAGAGCTTATGGTGGTTTTGTCTACATGCAAGCTCCAAGCTGGTAGAGATTGCATTGCTAAAAGACTGACACTGCGACAGGTTTGTTTAATATCTATACAAACACTGCAATATATTACACAACACTAGTAATTTCTATATAGCTAGCTAAAGGTAGTGTGCGGATTGCTTTGTTATATATTCAGGCAACTGAGATGAGGGATTCTCTTGCGAAAACCATCTATGCGAGCCTGTTCAACTGGCTTGTTGAGCAAATAAACATTTCACTGGAAGTTGGTAACTCACGTACAGGAAGATCTATTAGTATCCTTGATATATATGGGTTTGAATCATTTAAGGTTCGTAACCATGCTCGAGTTTTTATAGTCTCTATATCTTTTGACTATGTAATGATCAGGTCTTTTATGGTTTTAGAATAATAGTTTCGAACAATTTTGCATAAACTATGCAAATGAAAGACTGCAGCAACATTTCAACCGACATCTATTTAAACTTGAACAAGAGGTAATCTTCTTTCTCTAAAGCCTCATTATATGAAGATGTGGTATTCTGCTTCTGGTCAGCTACAATTATCAGAAAAAATGTGTATTGTTAATTTGTGCTAGTATCTTCACTGTTCAGGAATATGAAGGGGATGGAATTGATTGGACTAAGGTCGAATTCAAAGACAATCAAGAGTGTCTAAACCTGATTGAGCAAATGTCAACACAATCAAGTTGATCTTATCCAACTTTTATCATCAAGCAAATGTCAATTATTGAACCTGTTTTCTTCGAAGATGTGTCACAAGTCCCTAAAGTCGGCAACCATTTCGGACTCCATGAATCAAAGTGTGATTACAAAGTTTAAGGTGAGAAGGCTTGAATTCTGCAGTTTTCTGTATTGGTTGAAATCTTCCTAAAAAGTTTTCTGAAAATAATCTTTTGACTTTGATAATCTCTTTGTAAACTTTATTGAATATGGCTGGACCATCGGAATATTCTTTCACTTTATGCTTACAGGGCCAACTTTTCAAGTTGATGAACAAGTTAGAAGACACCACTCCTCATTTTATTCGATGCATAAAGCCAAATTCAAATCAGCTTCCTGGAATTTATGATGAGAATCATGTTCTACAACAGCTTAGATGTTGTGGCGTTTTGGAGATTGTTAGAATATCAAGATCAGGATATCCTACACGGTTGACACATCAAGAGATAGCAGTAAGGTATGGTCTCTCAACTTAAACGATGTGCTTTGTTGATAAATCTATTGTTCCAATCATAAGCTTTGTCTTTGTTGGTTTGTTCATGGATTAGATATGGATTCATACTTCTGGCCACAAAATTCTCCCAGGATCCACTTAACACATCAACTGCTATTCTGAAACAATACAATCTTCCTCCTGAAATGTATCAAGTTGGTTATAGGAAAATATACCTCCGAACTGGACTAGTAAGTTCTCTTTATCTGTAGATATTATGTTGGTTTCCTGATCAATCGGCAATTTATAACGCCTTCATCTTTATATTTGATAGATTGGCGTCCTTGAGGAAAGAAAAAAATATGTTTTATGTGGCATACTTGGATTACAGAAGAAATTTCGTGGTTATAAGACTCGTGAACACTATCACAATATGAAGAATGCTGCAGTGATGCTTCAGTCATGTAATCATTCATGATTCCTTTATTTGTGGTATATGTTTTCTCTTCTCTTATTTATTCTGTTGCTATAGATATCCGCGGAGAACATGCCAGGAGAAACTACATTGTGGTCGGAGGATCAGCTATCGTTTCCCCAGCAACTATTGAAGAACTTGATGCAGTCATACACTTGCAATATGGTAAACATCAATGTCTTTCCTTTGGCATCAAAAATTTGTATTTCTATTTTGGATAAGATTTTACAGCTCTCTTCCTTGTATGTAGTGGTACGCAAATGGCTGGCTCGTAAACACTTAAATAGTATGCAACAGAAGAAAAAATCATGCAATGGAAAGAAAAGACCGAGAAGAAAGTTAACGAGGAGGGATTCCAAAGATAAGGTAGCATTTTGCCTGATGTATGTGTGTCTATGAGTTCTCTACTGCTGAAACTTATTATCTTTCTTGTTTAGGGCCTTCTTTTAGAGCAGCTTCAGGTCCAACCTTTGGCTTTTGCTGATCTCCAGACCCGGGTTCAGAAAGTCGAAGCAGCTATAATGCAGAAGGACGATGAAAACACTGCATTGCAGGACGAGTTGCAACGATTTGAGGAAAGATGGTTAGAGAACGAAACAAAAATGAAGTCAATGGAGGAAACATGGCAAAAACATATGTTGTCAATGGAGGTACAGTGCCCATCACTCCACGTAATCATCATCAAGCATATATATGATTTGCTCTGACCAAACGCCTAAAAGCTAATGATGTTCCAAATCTATATATGCCTTTGCAGATGAGTCTTGCAGCTGCTTGTAAGATTTTGGCTCCAAACAAAACTGCAAGTCATGGTAATGACTCAGAGGATACAATGTCCTTCGGAACTCCCACAAAAGAGCTTAAGGATAGCTTGAGTGACGCTAACAATCTTTCTACAGAATCTGATCAACGAAGCGTCATAATTAACGAAGATGCAAAGAGTCTTGTGGAGGTAGGATTAGAACCAGACTCGAGCTCAAACAGGACGCAGCACGCAGAAGAACTTAGGAGACTGAAGTTAAGATTTGAGAAATGGAAGAAAGATTACAAAGCAAGACTAAGCGAGACAAAGACAAGGCTCCGGTTAAATGGTGTTGAACGTCGTCGTCGGAAATGGTGGTGCAAGAAAAGCTGTTGAAACTTAGATCTTGTTCTCATGTACCGAAGACTAATTATACTAGTTTTAGGATTCAATCATGTAAATTTCACATTATTCAAACTAACGGCAGAGAAAAATAGTTACAAGCTAACCGGATGGTAAGAATTAAAAGCGCTAAATCATATCTCTAGGCAATATAATCTTGTCTTTCAAAACATTCATAACGGTCAATCTTGAAATAGCAGTGAAGCACTATATGAAGACTTGACTATTTTACAAGATTGTCTAAACTAGCTAGATCGTTGGTCCGGGACGCTGGTTCACCGGCTGATCCCTTAAAAAGCAAAATGGTAAGGCTGCCAACGGAGAAATGGATGAAGCAGCCACTGCAATGAGTCACAAACGATCCAAAATGCGTCCCAACAACGCATTGCCATCCTGATCCGTATATTCTATCAAAATCCTGAAAAAAATTCAAAAATAATAAAAGATACAGTTTGTCTCAACATACAAATTTATATTATCACTGCCTGATATATGTACACTCTAGCTAGGTATATAAATTATTGGTCCACTCATTAGTTATACACTTGCTAACACTAAGGTTAACATAGTTAAGACTTGAAATAGTTTATTAGTGAACCTTCTTGATGAAACTGGCAATCTGAGTGGGTTCGGTGACATCAAAGCAATCAAGGGCTTTGGAGGCCAAGCTGAGAGCGTCTTCCTTCATTGTTTGCCTCATATCTGTCTCGCCCATTACTGCCTTCCCTTCTAACATCCTTTTTGATTTCTTGTAAGAAAAAACAATAAATTAACTCGAGGAATATAAGAGAACCAAGTGAATGAGTTTAAGCATTATATATATGGAAAAATGGTAGGACGGAGTGAAGCTCCTAGATTGTGGTGGAGATTATGTTGGAACGTACATGAAGTTTTTTTTTTGGCTTGTCGTGAATTTATCAGCCACATGGATTTGCATGGACCGTTTCATATGTGGTCAAAACGAAATCATATAGTGTATCATTGTTTTAGGATTTGGATATATGCTAATTTCCTATATAAACATTTTTATCTATTGAGAACCAAAAATCCCTGAGGCTTAGTGGTTGGCAGTGTGCCATTATTTTTGAAGAATAAATTTCACTACAAACTTGGGATGTTGTGTGTGACATATAGTTAGTGAATATGATTGAACAACTAATCGAAAGGCACCAAGCAAGGTGACAAAGAGCGAAATGAGTGAAGGGAAAAAGAGGGAGTCTATATGGGGAACAAAACATAGGTGGTCTCTTTCTAAACCGAATCGGAATCAAAGATTCTGAACCAAAATCGAGATTTAGTAACAGGAATCTTGTGTAATTTGTTAATATCTAAGTTTAGGTGTTTGTAAATTTTTGCTAAATTTTTGAGATTTATTCTTCAAAAATAATGGCACACTGCCAACCACTAAGCCTCAGGGATTTTTGGTTCTCAATAGATAAACACTTTTTGAGATTCACTTTAATTATCACAGTATAATTAAACTTTAACTATATATAACTTTTTAAAAGGATTAACTTAATTATTATGATTAACTCAAAGTCAAAACAAACCCACATTAAATTATTTTATCAAAAATGACACTTTTCCTTTGCTATTTTTATTCTTATCCAAAATTTCTATCAGCAATCTTTTTTTTTTTTTTTTTAAGAAATCAAATTGCTCAAGTTCTAGTTTTGGTTTGAGGTGTGCATGCAAGTGAATTCTTTGATTTTTCTTTTCTATACACGAAAAAAACAAAAGATATTGTTGGCCGACCTCGCACAAATAAACCTCCCTTTCCCTACGTGTCACCAACCCTTCCTTCGTACAAAAAAAAGTCTAAAACAACAATAAATCCCCAAGAAAAAAAAATTAAAGAATATTTACTAAACATATATTTTCCTTCTCTTTATTTTCCTTTTTCTCAGCATTAGATAGAAAAATACAGCTTTTGCCACCAAATTAAACACAGTAATTCTTAAAAATATATATAAAATAGGTAAAAAGAGTAAGAACACTTTTGCCGCCTTTCTCTCTTGACCTTTCGATGCGTTAACCCTTGTTCCCTTCCTCAAGATCTCTCTCTCTCTACGACATTCTCAAACTTTCTCGGGGGAAAAATTCTCTGATTCGTTTTTTCTCTCTCCGATCTTTTATTTCTATTTTTTTTTTAAATCCGATTTCTTCGGGAGGAGGCGAAGAGACGGACACAGTTGTTTCTCCAATGGCGCGCCGTCTTTTCGCCTGTTTCGGCCTCAAGAAACCTTCTTCTAATAAACCTATCTCCGGAGGAGGTAACAGTTCCGCCGTCGTCGCCGCTGATGTTCCCTCAGGAGACGGACCTGTTCTCGTCCAGCTATTCTCGTCTCAGGGATGCAAGACCTCCCCTGCGGCTGAGATGCTTATGTCCCGGCTAGGTCGAGGCGATTTCGACGCTCAGATCCGTGGAGGAGATGGTGGTGGATCTGTTGGATCTCCGGCGATGGTTTTGGTGTTTCATGTGGACTATTGGGATTTCAAGGGGTGGAAAGATCCGTATGGATCAAGCCAATGGACGGTGAGGCAAAAGGCGTATGTAGAGGCGTTGAATCTTGACACCATGTTTACTCCTCAGCTTGTTGTCCAAGGAAGATCTCAATTGACCGGAATCGAGGAGGAGACACTCCTTACTTCTATCTCGGAAGCGCCTAGGTTTCCTTCTCCAGCTTTCAAGGTGAGTTTTCCTAACATTCAAAATTTTTAATACAATTGGACTTTTGATTGATTGATGTGAATGTGGTGATCGTGATGTGGAGAAGTTAGGGTTTGTTTATGTGCTTTCCAAGTAATTGGTCAATACACTGAAACGAAATCTCTGTTGCGTTTGAGGGCTCTGCTTTGAATCTCTGGTGCTAATGAAAATAAGAATCCAGTGAATCTTGCTTATAACTAAGTTTTCTAGCTTTTCTTAGAATTATGTGTCCTATGATTTGCATTGTCTCTTTCCCCTGAGTCTTGTGAATATTTAGTATAGTAAACAGAGGACTTCTCTTTAGATACAGGGTTATATTCTGGTCGCTGATGGTCTTTCTCTGTTTCAACATACACATTAGACATTTATGGATGTCTCTGCTTTTGAAGTTGTATATGGATGCGTGAAGATAGTTATATAGGTATATGACTGCTGGGAATGTGAGTTAATGAATGCAGCAAGCTTCTATGGCATTAGAATTAGCAAATTATGGTGAATCTTGACTAAACAACATCTTTGAGATATTTTGGTTGAACGACATGTTTTTGTAGATGTGTGTCGTAGGATTAAGTTACATACTTACATTATTTCAACCATGAATTATCTGGTCTTGAAATCAATGAGTTCTTGACACAACAGAACAATATGGCTTAGTGTTTTTGTTGAGTTTTTCACATGTAATTTCATCAGTAGTTTGTAAAATTTATTTCTTTCTTTACCAGGCGACTTTCCAGAGACCAACCTCAGAGACACTACAAGTATCACTCACCGGAGCTTTGAGAATGAAAGTAGACGGAGACGGAATCGACATAATGGTGGCGATATACGAAACCGGGCTTGTGACCGACTGCGCAAGAGGAGAGAACGAAGGAAGAATGTTGTCGAATGACTTCGTTGTGAGAAAGATGGAGAAGATGTGCACTGTGAAAGATGTAACACCGAAGAAACCAGTGTCCGGTACTGCTCATTTCACGCTATGGGATGGATTCAACAGCAGCAAATGTGGAGTCGCCGTCTTTCTTCAGAACTCGTCACTTCATGTTTTTGGTACACAGAGTTTTAAGTTGCCTGATGAGATTTGAGTTCGTCCTTAATATATATATCTAAAAATCAAAGAAAAGAACAAAGCGATCTTTTGTGTCGTCCATATTTTGCTTGTGAATCATCCGGTTTCCACTCTGCTTTGTACAGTTATATGCGTGAGTACTACTTAGAGGTTTCTTCTAATTTGTTTTTTTTATTTCAGCTTATACTTTATTATTCTAACCTTTCTCTTCTTATATGCTAATTCATTTGATTTAAAGCTAGAACGTTTTTTTCAGTTAATCTTTATGTGTTTGTTCCATTACACCAATTGGTCCTGATAAATGTTGGAATGAAACATTCGAGCTGTTTATAGAACCCAAACCCCTTTTTAAGCTCATCCGAGGAATTATAAACAAGAGACGATGGTGAATCAGTGATGATTGATACATTATCTACAAAACAAGAATATTGGTGCTTTATGTGTATTAAAAGTAAAGAAATAGAACATTATTAATCTACTAAGTTGAGCGTTTAACCGCTTATGATTATTATGACAAAACTTTATTCAAC
>NC_025694.1:6443930-6453341 GCF_000633955.1 Camelina sativa
TTTTTTTTTTTTTTTTTTTTTTTTTTTTTTTTTTTTTTTTTTTTTTTTTTTTTGATTGACAACAGAATACACTTTTAGTTCTATTTTCGTATTGAAGTTTGCCACTGGAAAAATAAGAGTAATATAATTTACAAAAAAAAAAATGGAAAAAGAAATAGGGAAGATCTTTGGCTAGATTTTCGGCATAGCTGTCATCGCAAAATATCTATCTATGTACACACTCTCTACATATATCCAGTAAAAAAGAAAAAAAAGAAAAAAAATTAGAAAAGGGAAATCGGTGATAATTATTGATTAATCATAGTAATTGTTAAACTAAACTACTACTAATCTCAATAGAAAAAGGAAAAGGAAGTCAATCAGAAATAGGTCTGATTGTGATTGAACTATATAACCTCAACAAAGGCACTCTCTTTTTACTCATTCGATCATAATCTCTCTATCTTCGTAATTGCCTTTTTTCCTCACGCTTCTCGCTTTTTGATCAACACGAGTTAGGGTTCCAAATCACAATGAAGACTTACGAAGATGATCTTGAGTCTACGAAGGAGAACATGTGGTCGAAGCTCAATGAATTGGCGGATGTTGCGACTATGGTGTATGAAGAAGAACAACGCAAGAAAAAAGGAAAATCTAAGATCGTATATGAAGAAGAAGAAGAAGAAGAAGACGACGAGAGGTTCAGATTCTTGGATTATGTCCCTAGAAAGATTAGGTCTTCGCTAAGATACTCCCAACAACAACGAAACTATGAGAATCTTAATGGGGCTTCTACTTCTTCTTCTTCATCATCGCTCCGCCACCTTCGTTGTTCTGAGACTCGTACTTGTCTCCATTACAACACGCCTGATATTGAAAGCCCTCAAAACCCTAATTCCCAGTCTTCTTCAAGCCAAACAGAGAGCACAAGCCGAAAGAGGCTTGCCTTGGTGCTGCAACCAAGGAATAGTAGTGGTAAATTCAAGAAAGCAAAGGTTGTTGCTTCTTTGCCACGGATAGCTAGAGGGCCACCGGAGTGGCTTGGCGAGGTGATGAGAGAGATGGGCGTAACCGAAGACCCGATGCTGATCTTTGACTTTGAGAAACCACTATCCGCGAGTGATGTCAACTCAGAACTGAGCCGTTTCTTGCTCCCTTTCAGTATGCTAACCAGAAACGACTTCTTGACGCCTGCTGAGTCTGCAGCCATACTGAGAGAAGACATCGACGAAGGGAACATTGGTGTTGGAACGCTTCTGGTGAATAAAAACTCTGAGATGTGGGGTTTGCGTTTAAAGTTATGGGCGATGGAGAAGAAGGAATCTGGAAACGGGACTTTGAACTACGCATTGAACTGGGGGTGGAACGACGTCGTCAAGGGTAACAAATTGAAAGCTGGCCATGAGATCAGTCTTTGGAGTTTCAGATTCCGTGGAGTCCTATGCTTTGCCCTTGAACACAGAATTCCCAGCTTGTCCAAAAGATTGATGTAAATCATGCGTAGCCCAAAAGGAAAAAAACTCTATCAAAAGAATAAAGTTAAATTATGCATTAATATGCATAGCTAACTTCAATATGTGACTCTGGAGGGTTTTGGTTGCGGGTGTTGATTAACGAACTTAGGATTTTACATTTTCTTTTTCTTTTGGCAGCCTTTGTAGGGTTTTTACTTACAATTGGTAATTTCAATTTTTTAAAAACACCTTATAGTGTTTTGGTAACTTGTCTCTTCTCTTGTTTCAAAATCATATGAATT
The DNA here is from genome assembly GCF_000633955.1 of Camelina sativa. NCBI lineage: Eukaryota > Viridiplantae > Streptophyta > Magnoliopsida > Brassicales > Brassicaceae > Camelina > Camelina sativa. The sequence continues at coordinate 6,445,666 of NC_025694.1, forward strand.
GGAACACTTTGACATGAATTGTTATAGGTCTACTTTAGTTACTATATTGGTTAAATTTTTGTAAAATATATCTCAATGACAATGTTTAAAAACCTTTGTGATGCAAAATTTGATCCAATCCTGCAATTATTTTGGTAACTGTGTTCGAGTGTACTTCATTCATTTACATTCCCCATCAACGACATCGTTTTGTTATTTTTAGTTTTGACGCTTGGCTAGTGAAACGACGACGTTTAGAATTTTAGGATAATTGAATGCAGCAGTTATCTTCTTCTTCTTGCCGATGTGACTCTCCCCTAAAGGCTAAAATCTTTGATGCACAAACGCGGGAAATGACCTTCACTGTCCCAACAGCAAAACCCAAATCCACCAGGAAGCTGAGTGAATCAGAAAATGGTTTCAAAGCTGTCTCTTTTCCGAGCAAATTCACTTCCTTTTCCCCCAGTCTTCTTCTCTTCCTACTCAGCTCGTTTCATCCATAAACCCTATCCCAAATCTAAAACCCTTATCCTCTGCGTCTTCTCCAGTAATCTCTCTTCCACGAACGTTCCCTATGGCCCGTCTCTTCTTAAAGGGAAGAAGCTTTTGCTAGACGACCTTAGATTGGCTTCAATCGGTCGAGACAGAGATACCCATCGAGGCAAAATTGGAGATTTTGATGAATCTATCGAGAAATGTGTTCTTTTGAACGAAGATGATTTCACCAGAGTGTTTGAGATTTCGGCGATTCGGGTTCCGGCGAAGGACTGTTTTCGCGCTTGAGAATCGTCTCCGTGGTCATCTTCTTAATTGGCCTAGGATTCGTAACATTGCTAGGGTTCCTGGAGACGAAATTGAAGACGACGTGGTGAAGCTGTTGGGCCGTGCGAGTGAAGAAGAAGAAGATAGTGTTGTGGATTCGGTTAATCGGAGAATAAGTGGGAAAGCAGAAGGGGATGGGGAGAGACTGAGTTCAGTTTTGCACAGAGATAAACTCGCTAAGACGTTTAATTCAACCGGGTATCTCAAATTCAGAAACTTAGCCAAGATTTCTCGGCCTAAGCGGAAGAGGAAGACAGAGAAAGGAGCGGATGAGAAGGTAAAGGAAAAAGAAAAAGGAAGCAAACGCAATGAAATGGCAATGGTGGAAGTGGTGGAAGGTCGAGGAGGAGCTGAGGATTTTGAGGGGTTACTCGGAGAAGGCTATGGTAGTAGAGGAAGATGGAGAGGTTCAACAAGATTGTTGCTTTTGGATGAGAAGTATTCCGGTGAGCAAGTTCAAGACTTGCCTGAGGCTATCAAGGTTATATAAACTTTCTTTAAATCCACTCCTATGGTTTGATCGAATAGTTGTTGTGTTGGTGGAGATTTTTATGGTTTCTGTTTGGTAGGTTCTGTTTGCAGAAGCTAAAATGACGGATGCAAGTTTCAGTTTCGAGCTAGTGATATGTAGACTGACTTTGTTCTATGACTATTGGTCAATGATTGAGGTAAATGATTGAGACTTTCAAGCTGGCTTTTAGTTTCTCTCGAATATCAAATCGAGTTGTTTTGCTTCAAAGTGTGTTGTTGTTGCAGATATTGGAAGCTGTTCTACCTAAGGGTGTGATTGTGCCTTCAGCATTTGAGATGGTGGGGCATATTTCGCATCTGAATCTAAGAGATGAGCATATACCTTACAAGAGGCTCATAGCTAAGGTAACGTGATAGTGGACATTATTTCTCAAGTCTTAAACCAAAATTCCCCAGCTTCAGAAACTGAAATCTAGTGAGTTGTTTTGTTACTTATCAGGTGGTTCTGGACAAGAATCAGCCAAAGATACAAACCGTTGTGAATAAGATTGATCCTATTCACAATGACTTCAGAACTATGCAGCTAGAGGTTTTAGCCGGCAACCATTCCCTGGTGACTCTGGTTGTTGAGAATGGACTGCGCTTTCATGTTGATTTAGCTAGAGTGTATGTATCTTCTTTCTCATGGAAATACCAATCTTAGAATGCATGCTTTTACTCTGCTGTCATGATGACCCAAATACCATTTTCCATTTTGAATTAGCCCATACTGTCCTCAATTTGGTGATGAAAGTAGTTTTGCGTAAAATGTCTTATAGCAGTTTGAGTTTCAGTCAAAGGAGATGCATGTTATATCTTTTTACTGATGACAGATATCACTTTTTTAACCGAATCTCTTATCATGTATCTGTTTATAAGTTAACTATTTTGGTGTTATTTTCTCGTGTGCTAGATATTGGAACTCGAAACTTGGGACAGAAAGACAGAGGCTGCTGCTCGGGTTCGACCACAATGACGTTGTCTGTATGTTTGCTTCTTAGAACTAACTTCAAGGGTACATCATGAAAAATATTGATATGCCCTCTATAGAACTCCCCGTTTATAAACTAGCACCACTGATCTTTCATCAGAAAGTGAATTGTCCCTCCAATTGGTGTTAAATTTGGCTACTTTCTGCTGTTTAGAAACATATGTAGCGGATTGATAGATAAGATAGAGGTTGCTGCTCGGGTTCAACGACAGTGACGTTTTCTGTATGTTTGCTTCTTAGAACTAACTTCAAGGGTACAACATGAAAAGTATTGATATGCCATCTATAGAACTCCCCGTTTATAAATTAGCACCACTGATCTTCCATTAAAAAGTGAATTGTCCCTCCAATCTGGTTTCTGTTGTTTAGAAACATATGTAGCGGGGTGATAGATAAGTGCATCAATTGTCTTCTTGTTATTGCTGATTTGAAATTCTTCTGTTAGTGCATCAAGTGTCATCTTGGTATAGATTTTGTCAATTTATTGTTGTGTTGATTTCAAATTACTACTGCATCAAGGGTCCAATTGCACTTGCTGCAGCAAGGATTGTAAAACGTGTATATGCCAATGACCTGAACCCTCATGCAGTAGAACTCATGGAGCAAAATAGTGTTGTCAATAAGCTTGAGAAGAGAATCGAGGTAAGTTCAAATTCCGAACACTTTATTTCATACTTTAAACCATCTGTACACAATTCTGAGTCTTTCATCTCTGTTTAGATCTTTAACATGGATGGAAGAAGATTCATAAGGGCTATGTTTTCAAGCGATAAGGGTCAAAAAGTCACCCAAGTAGTCATGAATTTACCTAAAGATGCAGCTGAGTCTGTAGGTTCCATCATACTCTTATCAAATGCTTCCTTTGTTTCTGGCATACAATCCCCTCTTAACCGCCATTCATCCTTTTACTCAAGCAGATGCATTTCGCGGAGTATACAACGATAGGCAGAGAGAAGAAGGCTTATCATTCCCAACCATCCATGTTTATGGATTCTCCAAGGCTTCTGATCCAGAATTTGACTTCCACGAGGTCTAAACTCTCCCATCTGATAAATTTTGATCAACTTAGTAACGATTTGGTTCATGTTAATAATGTTTAACTTTGCACAATGTGGTTTTTGACTTGCAGCGGATACGGATTGCTCTATCAGAAGTGGCAGTGGACGTAAAGATGCGAAAGGTACGCCTTGTGGCTCCTGGAAAATGGATGCTATGTGCTTCATTCATACTTCCCAAGAGTGTAGCCTTCTCAAGAAAAAAAAACATTAGTTATGTAGATTAAAAGAATGCAGAATATAGGGGGGCAAATTTGCAAATACGAAATTCTTGTTATTGTACTGCAGCAGCCAGTAATACTTGCAGTGTCTTTGTTGAAGAACAAGACAACTAACATATGAAAGTGACAATTGCTTTTGTTACAATTATTTAATAACAAAAAAAAACTCTTCTCACAACACAAAGTCACACAAACTCTATTTAAAAGCTTTCTACTCTTGGACACAGAATATCTGGTGCTCAGATTTGTCTCTGCCTATTCGACGGTCCAGATTTCAACATTGTTTCTGATCCTGTCCCTCCATTCCAAATGTTTGTACTTTAAAGATTTAAACATAATCATTGGTCCTTTGTTTTGTAGTGTCCCATTACTTTATACGTTTAATCAAAGAATGTTTAATTGTTGTACTTATATAGATACAAGCTAAACTCATCATCCTTGATCAGTACTTTATCTATCTAATCTAAACAAACAGAGCACATTGTTGTTGTCATATATATATATCTTGTTTAGTGGTTTGGTGAGATAAAGATTGAAGAGAATCTACTAGATACAAGGGGCAAAGGTGTAGTTTAGTTGAATAGGGTCTACAACTGTACTGAGTGAGGGGAGGTAGAGAATCNTATGTAGATTAAAAGAATGCAGAATATAGGGGGGCAAATTTGCAAATACGAAATTCTTGTTATTGTACTGCAGCAGCCAGTAATACTTGCAGTGTCTTTGTTGAAGAACAAGACAACTAACATATGAAAGTGACAATTGCTTTTGTTACAATTATTTAATAACAAAAAAAAACTCTTCTCACAACACAAAGTCACACAAACTCTATTTAAAAGCTTTCTACTCTTGGACACAGAATATCTGGTGCTCAGATTTGTCTCTGCCTATTCGACGGTCCAGATTTCAACATTGTTTCTGATCCTGTCCCTCCATTCCAAATGTTTGTACTTTAAAGATTTAAACATAATCATTGGTCCTTTGTTTTGTAGTGTCCCATTACTTTATACGTTTAATCAAAGAATGTTTAATTGTTGTACTTATATAGATACAAGCTAAACTCATCATCCTTGATCAGTACTTTATCTATCTAATCTAAACAAACAGAGCACATTGTTGTTGTCATATATATATATCTTGTTTAGTGGTTTGGTGAGATAAAGATTGAAGAGAATCTACTAGATACAAGGGGCAAAGGTGTAGTTTAGTTGAATAGGGTCTACAACTGTACTGAGTGAGGGGAGGGAGAGAATCTCAGTTGGGAGATTGAGATCTAAAGTAATGATAATAGAAATCTGGGAAAAATTAAATTCGTAGAAAAGAAGAAAGAAGATGAAAGAGAGAGGGAGAGAGGTGGTCCAAAAGGAGGTTTAAGGAAGGGTTTGCAAGTTTGTATGAAAATAGATAGATAAGGAAGATGATGTATAAAGCCAAAACTAACAGTTACTCTCTTTTCTTTTTAATTTTTTTTTCTTACTACAGTATCATACTTTAATTTACACTTCCCAAAAAACTCACTCATTTATTCACCTACTCTGCCTCCTTTTGTCCTCTCTATAGTCTCTCTTGTGTCTTTACTGCACAATGTCCCTATATACGTGTGTAGAAAATACAAATAGAGATCTCAAAGATAAAACAAAATGGAGTGATACATTGTATATTAGGATCCCTCTGATATGTAACATATACAGTACTTCCTATGAAATTAAATTTAAACAGTGGTCATCAAAACATATACTATATAATAATATCATTTCCTTTCATATTCATAAAAGAATGGGTCTTCTATCTTAATAGGAGGAGGAGAAGTAAATAAGAAGAAGAAGAGGAGGGGAGGATCCTCAAAATCCAATCATTCTAGAAAAGACACAATATGCTTCACGGATCCCAAGAATCTTTCTATGCATGCCTAAACCCAGCAATATAAATCAAAACTTCACACGCTTCGGCTGCTTACTCTCCTTCGCACGTGCCAGTACCCAAAAACAAAAGGAAAAAACCCTAGTAGTAGCCGCCCAAAGACCCTAAAAGTGGTCCCCGTGCTTACACGTGGCATTAGGACCACAATCCGTAACTTAACATGAAAGCACATGTGGGGTCCCATCTTTCGTCCTTTGCCCTACCAGTTCCTTGTCCTAGCCCACAATACACAATCTACGCGGTATCTATATTTTTATCTATATCTATTTGTATTTTCCGAATTAAATTGCATATAGTTTTGTTTTTGAACAAATCAAACATGATACTCTTTTGAATTCACTTTGAAATTATACTTCAAGGATCAGTCGATAGATAATGATCACGAAATATAACATATTTGCTGCAGGTTTTCCCAAAAGTTAGTCTCACCCTTCGATAAATTTTGAGCGTAACTAATTGGATAATTTATCTCGTGTGTCATTCTAGGCTTATAGCAACAATTAGTGTAGGTAACTAGGTAAGTTGGGTTGGTCATGCCGTTTGGATTTTTTTTGTTTAAAGTGAATAATTCGGATTTTTATTTCTGATATTAATTCACTTTTGTAACAAAAATCACGCTAACCACAGCGTGTTTGCATGTCACTCGTATATATTCTGAATATGAGAAGTGGATTTGTTATATTCCTGCCTGCTTAAAAAAAAATATTGGTACATTCTCAACGATATATTTTTTTCTTTTCCGAAGGGTGTGGATGTTATTAATATAATAATATTATTCAGAAAACGTAGTTAAAGAAGTACCTCGAGTATATATACAACTATAATGATTTAATATTGGCGATAACTAAGATATAGGAGTAACCTGGCTATATAGAAATTTTAGTAAGAAAACGTTGGCTTTTTCTGTTGCAAACGTTTATAATTTTGGTTGTTGGAAATTGTCATTTTTATTAGTATTAAATTACTGATTTTTTCTTTAGATTTTATAACGTACGAGTTTGAACATGTAAACAGCCATTTGGGATGCACAACGTCATATCTGGTTACTTAGGTTACTTAATTACAAGAAAGAAAAAAAAGAAAAAAAAAAAGAGGAGAGGTATCGAAACAAACACATAGTACTGTTTAAATGATTCAGAGAGGAGCGCTTCACTTACGATTTATACTGAAAATATTCCATGTAAAAGAAAGCTAATTTCAAGGTAATTAAAACAAAATTTTCTAATATTAGGTGTTGGGCTGAAGCCAAAGTTAACATGGAGGCAGCTTTAAAATGTTTCCTTATATGATGCAGCCATCATTTCTACTCTACTCCGTAGCTCAACCTTCTCGTAATTCACGTCCTCTCATACCATTCTTTTTGCTTTTTCATGTATCCTCCTCATCTGTGTAGCAATAAATTCCAGACTAATTTTTTGAAATACCTATAATCTTCTGACTTAACAAAAATCAGTTTCGGTCATATATAAATTTTTTTTTCTTCAATTTAGTAAATTTTTATATATAATATATCTAAATTAACCTATCCGACATCGGATATCCTATATCACCATGTAGTGACTTTGTAACTCGTAATGCTTACTCATTAAATTTTAAAATATATCAAAATTAGTTTTTGAAAGAAGAAGAATAAAAGAATAAAATATAACTACGACTGTAACTGGACTTGCTTATTTTAGTTGATATGAGCTGAGTAAAATCACGTTGTTTCAGACCTTGCTCGCTATAATCGGCGAATGGTCTAATGTCCCAACACCTGTCTTCGATCTGCGGGTACTATATTCTCTTCGTGTAACGGACGCGCTGTTGCTATTGGAGAGTGCGTCGCACGTCACGACTGAAGCCTAGCGACAAGCTCCGATATTGCTGTCTCCACGGTAAAAGATTATCACAATATTTTTTTCACCTAAGAACAAAATACAAAATTAAATAGACAAAAGGCTATGAACTCTTTAGTTTTGTTCTTGCATTCTTCTCGCCCAAAAGATGTAAAGACAGTAAAGGATTACTTTTAAATCTATCTCTGTTATTAAGCATTTGAAAATTCTTAAAAAAAAATAAAAATAGATCATATTTGTTGCGAAATGGTTGAATTTGTATTTACACTCGAGTGATGCTCTAGTGAGAGTTAGGCTAATTAATTAAGGAGTAAGTGAAGATCATATAAAAAGGGGGGGGGGG
>NC_025694.1:6453665-6471895 GCF_000633955.1 Camelina sativa
AAAAAGGGGGGGGGGGGGGAGGCACCATTTAATGGGCGGAACCAGTTAGTCAAGATTACTAATTATCATCATATCGTTAAATTTATTCCACAAATCCAATGCATGGATAACATCAATCAATCATACACTCATGCTACAATATATTTTTTCAGTTACAAACTCTCCTTTATTAATTTCAGTTCTTGCTTTTCATGACTATATTAGCCTCGAATTTTGCAGTTATATAACGTTTATTGACTTAATACAACAAATGATAATGATATTACATGATAAGATTCACTATGTATATTGACAAACTGAATATCTATGCATACGCATAAGTTAAAAAATACATGCAATTAAGCACTATTGGAATTATCGTAACTATAAAAAGTAAAGGATATAGTACTAATTTATATTTATGAAAAGATACTTTAATTTAATCAAGTATGGGGGAGGGGGGTAAAAAGTGAAAAGTAAAAAAGATACGTTATCCTCATATAGTACCTGGAAATAACAGAAAATAAAAAAACACAGGTGAGTACTTTGCCTGAGAGGATATGAACAATAAAGAGATATACACATCCACACACACACACACACACACACAAAAAGAGAGCAGAAACAAAACACACAGACTTAAAGCTTTCGCCTTTACCTCTTCATCTCTCTCTCTCCTTAAAAAAGAGTTCTGAGAACAAGAAGCTCATCACTGATCATCATGGCGACTTCTCTCTTCTTCATGCCAACAGATCAAAACTCCGTCGGAAACCAAAACGAGCTTCTGAGAATTAACACCCACCTTGGTGTTGTCAACAGCTCCGGCGAGATCCGGACGACAGAGCCACAGACCCAGAAGAGTCGTGGTCGGAGACCGGGATCAAAGAAAGGTCAGCAAAACCAGAAAAAACCGACCTTGAGAGGAATGGGTGTAGCGAAGCTCGAGCGAGAGCGTCTCAAAACCGAAGCGGCAGAGAACAAACAAATCGCCGCCACTCTCGTCGGAGACTCGCCAGTAGGACCGGCGAACCCTAACAACGCTGCCCGTTTGTTACCCGTGCCAGTAGACCCGGTCCTCGTCCTACAAGGCTTCCCAAGCTCACTCGGTGGATGCAGAAACAACAGGATCTATTGTGGTGGAGTCGGGTCGGGTCAGATAATGATAGACCCGGTTTGTTCTCCTAATTGGGGTTTTGTTGAGACCTCTCCTCATCATCATGAGCTCTCTTCAATCCCAAATCCTCAAATGTACAACGCTATCTCCGATCCTCGCTGTGACACTTGCTTCAAGGTTTGATTTTTTTCTTCTTTTATCTTAAACTGTATCCAGTAGTATATTATATGATACAAAAGTTTCGATTTTTATTGTGTAAATCTCAGAAGAAACGTGTGGATGAAGACCAGAACAATGTAGTTCGATCCAACGGTGGTGGGTTTTCGAAATACACAATGATTCATCCTCCGATGAACGGCTACGAGCAACTTCTTCAACCAGATTATCAGAGGAGCAGCCAAGGTTTCATGTATGATCATCATCACAGAATCGCTAGATCAGCTCCACCTTCTGCTGCTAGTACTAATCCGTATCTTAATGAGGCGACAAATCATACGGTACTTAGTTCATTTATACGCATATAGATATAGATATCCGTATCTCTCTGGTGTATTGATGATTTGAATGGTGGGTTTATGATAAAAAGGTATCAATGGAGGAATATGGGAGCGGCTACATGGAAGGAAACCCTAGAAGTGGATCAGGAGGTGGTGTGAAGGAGTACGAGTTTTTTCCGGGGAAATACAATGATGGCTTTCCAGGAAAATATGGTAAAAGAGTTTCATCAATGGCTACTACATCAGTCCTAGGTGATTGCAGTCCTAATACATCATCATCCACCATTGATTTGTCTTTGAAGCTTTAAATGTTTTGAAACATCGTCTCAGAGATTTTTCAGCTCTCTCTTCCTTTCTCTCTCTCTCTCTCTTCTATATTATTTTAAACAAATCGTCCTTTTTGTTTTGCTTTTTTACCAATTAAGTAGACAGAAGTATGAAACAGAAAAGAAAAAGACCCTTTTTGGTGTATGCATCTGAGAGCTGAGTCGAAAGAAAGATTCAGGCTTTTGGTTTTGGATTACCCTTTTGGTTGTTTATTATGGGATTTTAAACCTAAACACTCAGACATATGTTCTGTTCTCTTCCTTAATTGTGTCATGAAACTTCTCTCTCTGTCTCTCTGTCTCTCTCTCTCTCTCTATAAAGCTGTGTCAGATCTCTTGGGGATTGTATCCATCTTGTGTTTCTTTAGTTAGGCAATGATCCTGTCATGATTCATGTTATCACCTATAATCCTCGGTTTACGAAACGGTGTCATCTCATTTTAACCTTGTTAATTTTGATGTGAGAGAAATTTATCAATTAAATTGCACTCTTGATTGGTGAATGCCAAACAAGAAAAAGAAATGCTCTTGATTGTTGTATGTAGCTTTGTCCAGTGACATCACATAAAATATAGGGTGTACAGCTAAATTTCAATTCAGTTATGAAGTATATATGTGTTTGATATACAGGATAAGGTTTTGTTTTGATTCAGATTTAATACGTACGTACAGTCAGTCATACACAGTATTAATTTAGAAAAAAAAAACTATTAATTAATCAAGAAAAAACTCTTTTAATTAAGCAAAAAATCTAGTAATATGGAAATGGTGTGATATAATTTTAAGCAATGTGTATCTATATTATTGAATCAACAACGGAAAACGTAAAGATGCATGTTTTATGCTAAAACATATTTCTCATCAACAAAAGGGGAAGCAAATACAGTATATGTTTCATTCTTGCTAATACATGATGTATTGAAACTATGATTTTGGAAGATTTTATGAGATTTATGAAATTTAGAATTTTGATAGATTTTAAGGAAATATATAATTTATTGTAAAATTCTTTCAATTCCCAGCTAAAAACATAAGATTTAAATTTTCTTTATTTTTAACTAAAAAAATCCTCTAAAATTCTCCAGAATCTCTAAAAATCATTAAAATCTAATTCCACAAACTATTTTGAATAACAATAAATTTTAAAGTAGATTTTTAAGTCATCAGTTCAATAAAATAACAATGAATTTTAATAAAACTTATAAAATACATGATTGAATAACATAGGATTTATAAATTTTACACAAATCACTTAAAATGTTAAGTTAAATACACCCCTTACTCCCTTAGCATATAACCAATATTACACTTTGTTTGTCCAAAGGAGAAAAAAAAAATACACTTCTCATGTCTGCGTGCGTCTTGACGCCTAAAGCCAGCTTAATAGTTTAAATAAAGAGAAATTCCTTTAAATACCACTAAAAATGTTTTTTTTTTCCAAAATACCACATTTTAGTATTTTTTTTCAAAAATACCATAAAAGTTTTTTTTTCCAAAATTACCACAAACACAAAAAATTGATTTTTAAGGATGTAGAATTTTTTTTTTTAGGTTTGGGTTGACACTTTTAGATTTAGGGTATTGTTTTTAGGGGTAGAGTTTAGTATTTAGAATTTAGGAATTAGTTTTTAATATTATAACTTTAATTCAATTATTTTGTATTTTTGGAAAAAATTACATTTTAAAGGTATTTTGGAAAAAAAACTAAATTGTGGTATTTTTCGAATATAAACCTATTTTAGTGGTATTTATGACAATTGGCCTTAAAATAAATTTACAAAGATTTACATAATAAGCTTATTAGAATTGTTTTGTTCAAAAAAAAAAAGCTTATGAGAATTGTTTGATTGCAGCAAGCAATCTATGTTTGACATATTGATATAGTCAAATGCAAAGACTAAATATTTAAAAATAAAAATCATGACATATTGGGCCATTAATATGAAATTACAGCCCATCCAAAAAAGAAAAACTGAAAAAAAAGATAAAACAAGTTCCTTGTGACTGCTTAACACGTTCCCTCAACTTGTCGTAATTTTTTCGAAAATTCAATATAGTACAAAGACATTATCCAACAATTAGCATTAAATTAAAATAACACTCACAAAAATTAAATTAATCGATAAACACGGCTCTCTCTTCTTCTTCTTCTTCATCATCATCATCATTTCTTAAATCAAAGTTTCTATAATTTGTTTGAATCAAATTCAAAGCAGAGACGAAGACGAAGAAGAAGAAGAGATCATGAATCCAGATTCCGATTACCCTCATCTCCCAAACATCAAGATCCACCATCCTTCATCTCCTCGTCACTCTCCCCACCACTCTTCCTCTACTCCTTCCGCCGCTACTCCTACCCCAACCGCCGGTGCTCGCCGTAAGATTGGTGTCGCCGTTGACCTTTCCGAAGAAAGCGCCTTCGCTGTTCGCTGGGCCGTTGACCATTACATCCGTCCCGGTGACGCCGTCGTCATTCTCCACGTCTCTCCAACCTCCGTTCTCTTCGGCGCCGATTGGGGACCTCTCCCTCTCCAAACCACTCCTCCTCCTCCTTCCGCCGTCGATCCCGGAGCTCAGCCGAAGCCTAGTCAGGAAGATTTCGACGCTTTCACATCATCCAAAGTAGCGGATCTAGCGAAGCCGTTGAAGGAAGCTGGGTTCCCTCATAAGATCCATATAGTGAAAGATCACGATATGAGGGAGAGGCTTTGTTTAGAGACTGAAAGGCTTAACCTTAGCGCTGTGATTATGGGAAGCAGAGGTTTTGGTGCTGAGAAGAAGGGAAGTGATGGCAAGCTTGGCTCTGTTAGTGATTACTGTGTTCACCATTGTGTTTGCCCCGTTGTTGTGGTTAGATACCCTGATGATCGTGATGGTCCTTCTCCTCCTGGGAACGTTGGTGGTACCAGGGAAGCTATTGTCACTGTTAAATCACGTAGAGATGATGATGATGAAGATGATGACGCTAAGACTTCTGCTGCTGATGCTTCTACTCATCATGAACACATTAAAGGTCAGGACTTGTTCATTATCTTATTCTCTCACAAATATCCCGTTGACTTTGCATTTGTCTGGTTTTAGTTTATGGAATCGTTCTGAATTATGTTAGCTTAGTGTTTTAGAGAGATTGCCGTAGATGGGAACTTGAAAACTTAGATTTTTTCCAATGGCTTTGCTTCCTGAAATTAGAGTATTGTGATGTTTAATTCTGTTCAACTATTGATTGTTATTGTTGATGTGTTCAACTCTGTTTCAGCTTGTGTATATTACCTAACTTTTCTGCTTTAACCCCAAAGTATTTTATTCTGTGATTCGTTTCTCATTCTCAAGATTCCATTTTCTCTTCATCTGTTGGTATTTTTCCTAAGCTGCTTTGTTGAGTGTGTATGCTATTTTCGTAGCCTTTTTGATTTTTATCTAGCAAGTTTGGTAGATTTCCTCTGCAAGTGGTGCAAATGATCTTCCAACATATTTTTATTTCAATTCATGACTTTCCTACACTGCTTTTGCTCTATTTTGCTAACACTGGTTGTGTTTCAATTCGAATATTCTTGAAACCAAAAAAGATACTTGCTTTTGGCCGACTAGGAAAGTCTTTTTTTTTTTTGGGGGTGTTTTGTTGACTGTTTTCTATCTTTTCTCTAGTTTGGAGTAATAGTAAGCAAAGTATTAAAGTTCTTGACTTGATAAGGAAGAGAGAAAATGAATCTCCTGAGCTCCCAAAGTTTCACTCCTGTAAATTAGTGAAAGTCATGCAGTTGGTGGAATATTGTAAACTCTGTTACCTGTAATATGAAATATTGAAATGTGAATCAGTATCTACCTTACTTTTAGTCGCTGAAATCAAAGACTCCATGAAAACTTGTCCAGGGAAAAAATAAAGTAGAGTGATGTTGAAATCAAATTCACTTCTCTTTGCTTAATCTAGTTAGTCTTTGGGAAGACACTCTTTTCCACTGGTTATACACATTTAGACATACAATATGATATCTGATGTCAAAGAAAAAAGAAAAGAAAGACATATATCTGTGTGTAGGGTTATGCAAAATAGCTATGAGATTGTTAAAGCCTAGGTTTGCAAAAAGAAAATGTAGATGGTCTTTGCTTTATTGATTCAATGATTCCTCTTGTGTACCCTTGTGAATCTAGTTTGAACTCTTAAACTACTTGAATTGAATAGTCATAAGTTGTCTGCATATGATTTGATTATCCAAAGGGAATGACAACAATTGATCCTCTTCCTTTTTACAGATGAGTAATGCGCCTTAGTATCTCGTCGGATTCACCCTCTTCACAGCCAGGTAAAATATAAACAACTTTGAAACCACTATCTAAAGAGTGGTCTCCACCGATCATTCTTTCGATTTGTTTCTGATTCTTTTGAAATTCGTAGGTACGAGGATGGATGAAACAAAGCTGATTTGTGCAGAGGAGTGCGTTTGTGTGTATGTTTGTGCCATCTTTTGCAATCATGAAAAGTCTCTGGAACCTCCTCTGGATTATTTATTCTGAGTCCTTCTTCCTATAATTTATCCATGTATGATTTTGACATTTAAACTAGTTATCACCAGGCCAGCATAATACTTTTCTTTGAGTAAATAATACATGCAAGATACTCTTCGGAGTATACAAAATAAACCACTTGATAAAAACCTTAATTTGTGAAGAAGTTTGTAATGAAGCTTCATTTTATACCTGCGTATATATGCACGTATATAAAATTACTTGTAATGAGATACAATATAAAACCACTTAATTAAACAAAAATCATGGCCTAGTAAAAACCCAGCCGAAACNAAAAAAAAAAAAAAAAAAAAATCATAAAAAAGAAAAGTCTAGGGTTGTGTTACCCCTTTCTCACGAAAGTCTACAGCCGCCGATGGAGAAGAAGCGCTCCAAATCGAAATCTTCCACTGTAATCTAATCTTTTGTCATTATTTTCTAATATTGAGCTTTTGCTTCTCTCTATTAATAACTTCGCCTTTGTTTTGTTTAGGATTTTCAGGAAATTGGTGATGATGACATGCTAATTGCCCTGAAAAAGCCGAAGATACACAAGGAGAAATCTCAGGTTAGACCTTGTTCTGCTTGTATGCTTAGTGTATTTATCTAGTTACTTGTTTCTCACTTAATTTTATGAGGTTTATGCAAAGCGTAATTAACCTTTTTTAACATACATTATAGTGGAATCGTAGAAAACACTTATCCTATTAAATCGCATCGCCACACTATCTACAACTTTTGTTGTGATTTCTCATTCTTTGACATAACCATGTTTTTTTTTTGTTTGATTTTTGCAGGAAAATAATGAAGATGAAAAAATTATCTCGAAAGATGCAAGTATCATACAAGTAATTTTTTTTTTTTTTTTGTTATTTTCGACATTAGCACCATGTAAGATGGGCTCATTCTCGCCCAAGCTAAGTAATGAGTTTGATCTGTTTTTACCAGTTTTCTTATTCATTACTTTTAATACAACGGCAGGATATAAAAAAATTGACGAAATCTATCAAAGAGCTGTCTAAAACCGTGAAAAAACTACAGGAGATTCTTTTGACAAAAGCCGATCTACTAGATCAGGTTTCATTGAAGGTAGATGTTTTTCTTTTATCCTATACGTGTTCACTAGCTAGCTATGACTCTTTTTAGTATCTCGGTTTGTTTATAGCTCTCGTATTTTGTTTTGAATATATATAGGAGAAAGAAACCCCAAAGAAAAAGGAGGAAGAGATAGTCACTTGTGGTTTTGATTGTAAAGAATTCAAGGGAAACAATTTTAATACCATTTTCGTTAAGGGATTTCAACAGTCGCAAACTAGGGATGATATCAAGGATGCATTGACTACCATTTTCAGTTCTTTTGGAGTCGTCACAAGGGTTTTTGTTCCCATAGAGTGTAAAACCCGTGTTCCCTTAGGATTTGCTTTCATTAATCTGAGAGGTGGCGAAGGCAATGACAAGGCGTTAGAACTGAATGGAAGACGCATGGGAGGAAGGGAGCTTGAGGTGACAATTGCTAGAGAAACCGACGAATTCTATGCCTACCCTGGCTTCAATGGGTGTGGACGCTGTATACGATTTATAAGCCCTGAATACTACTATGGCCACCACGATGATATCATTTCATGGTTATAGTATATCCCCCAAATACATGATTTTGCTCTTGTTTTTGATAACAAAATGTATGGTTGTCTTTTGATAATATGCAGGTCAGATTCACTAACGATGAACCACACATCTTATATTGGTTGTTTTACAGTTGCCTTATTCTATTTTTATTACCTTATATGTATATGACTTAAACAATGAAGTAGTTGGTATCAAGTATCCAAATTATGATTATGAAGGATTTTATGGGATTTAGGAAATTTAAGATTTTGAGATATTTGAAGAGGGTTTTTAAGACATTTGGTGGGATTGTTAAATATTTTGTATTAGGATAGGAAAAAAAGTTTGTGATTTGATGAGATTCAAAGGGATTATAATAGGTGATTTTAAAAGACTTTGTAGAAAAAAAGTGGATTTCTAAACAAAATTGAAAGACGCAACTATTCTCTTTACTAATTAATCTCTAGTGTCGTTAATTTCCTGTGTCCCTACTTTTTGCTTTAGGTTGTGTTGTAAATGTTTGATCTTTACTTCCACCAAACAAAAAATTGTTTGATCACGTTTTATTTTCTTTAGAGATTTTCTTCCTTCTTCTTCTTCTTTTTACGACTTTGTTTAATCTCGGTACTGTTCAATATCATCTCCTTCCCCCAATTTTTGTTTCCTCATTAATGTTTTTCTTCTGGTTTTAATTGTTAATTGCTACTGCATAATCCCTTATGCTTTTATCGGATATTGATAGCAAAACGTGACTTTGAGGAACATACTGATTTGTAGGCAGCAAATGAGCCATATGGAAGAAGAAGATTGGCCTTTGTTCCTAAAGGAGAAGAAAATATCTCTTTATTTATTCCTAGAGAAAAAGGAGCCATGTAAGATCCCTCATACAAAACGCCTTCTGTTACAAAAGTCTGTCAGTGTTTTTTATTTGTAAAATAATTCTTTGAAAATATCACCTCTAGATGTGTGATTTTATAAATTGGATTTCTAGTGTAAAAATGTATCCAAAGTTTCTCAAAATCTCCCAAAATCATTAGTATGTGATTTTAAAGAAAGAAAAAGTTATGTTTTCAATAACAGTTGATTTTATATGATTTTAAAAAATTGTTGTTTGAATATAAAGGGATTTTATAAAAATGTCATTTTCAATAACAGGAGATTTAGACATGGATTTTAAAATTCCAAGTTGAATAACCTGTGATTTGAACAAAATTTTAAAATCTTCTAAAATCATGATTTGAATACATCCCCTAAAACCTTTTTGGGATTATGATATTTATCTTCAATCTAATTTGATATCCAAATATCCTTTGAGATACTAAAATATCCAAAGAGAATCAATATCACTTCTCTTTGCTCAATTGGGAAGACAGTCTTTTTCACTGGTTACATGATATCTGTGTGTAGAGGGTTATGCAAATTAGCTACGAGATTGTTAAAGCCTAGATTTGCAAAAGAAAATGTAGATGGTCTTTTCTTGATTGATTCAATGATTCCTCTTTGTGTACCCTTGTGAATCTAGTTTGAACTCTTACAGTTTTACACTTGTAGAAGGAAATTTTACGTCAAGCTAATTAAACTACTTGAATTGAATAGTCACAAGTTGTCTGCATATGATTTGATTATCCAAAGGGAATAACAACAATTGATCCTCTTCCTTTTTACAGATGAGTAATGCGCCTTAGTATCTCGTCGGATTCGGCCTCTTCACAGCCAGGTAAAATATAAACAACCTTTTCTACCACTATCTAAAAAGTGGTCTCCACTGATCATTCTTTCGATTTGTTTCTGATTCTTTTGAAATTCGTAGGTACGAGGATGGATGCAACAAAGCTGATTTGTGCAGAGGATTGCGTTTGTGTGTATGTTGTGCCATCTTTTGCAATCATGTAAAGTCTCTGGAATCTCCTCTTGTTTATTTATTCTGAGTCCTTCTTCTTATAATTTATCCATGTATGATTTTCACATTTAAACAATGAAAGAGTTGGTATCACAGTTGAACTCTTACAGATTATGATCTTTATCCTCAATCTAATTTGATATCCAATGAGCAAACAAAAAATTCGAAACTTATTTGCTTTTTAACATTTACAACAAATCTGACCAATCATACTGATCTGTCCCCGAGGAAAGCTAATTGGGTTAGTTATCACCAGGCCAGCATAATAATTTTCTTTGAGTAAATAATACTATGCAAGATACTCTCCGGAATATACAAAATAAAACAACTTGATAAAACCTTAATTTGTGAAGAAGTTTGTAATGAAGCTTCATTTATACCTGCGTATGCACGATATATAAAATACTTGTAATGAGACACAACATAAAACCACTTAATTAAACAAAAATCATGGCCCAGTAAAAAGTAAAAACCCAGCCGAAACCAGAATACAAAAAAAAAAAAAAAGAAATCATAAAAAAGAAAAGTCTAGGGTTGTGTTACCCCTTTCTCACGAAAGACTACAGCCGCCGATGGGAAAGAAGCGCTCCAAATCGAAATCTTCCACTGTAATCTCATCTCTTTTTGTCATTACGCTTTTCTAATATTGAGCTTTTGCTTCTCTCTATTAATAACTTCGCCTTTGTTTTGTCTAGGATTTTCAGGAAATTGGTGATGATGACATCCTTGCCCAGAAAAAGCCGAAGATACACAAGGATAAATCTCAGGTTAGACCTTGTTCTTGCTTGTATGCTTAGTGTATTTCTCTAGTTACTTGTTTCTCACTAAATTTCATGAGGTTTATGCAAAGCGTAATTAACCTTTTTTAACATACATTATAGTGGAATCGTAGAAAACACTTATCCTATTAAATCGCATCGCCACACTATCTACAACTTTTGTTGTGATTTCTCATTCTTTGACATAACCATGTTCTTTTTTTTTGTTTGATTTTTGCAGGAAAGTAATGAAGATGAAAAAATTATCCCGAAAGATGTAAGTATCATACAAGTAATTTTTTTATTTTATTTTTGTTATTTTCGACATTAGCACCATGTAAGATGATGGCTCACTCTCGCCCAAGCTAAGTTATGAGTTTGATCTGTTTTTACCAGTTTTCTTATTCATTACTTTTAATACAACGGCAGGATATAAAAAAATTGATGAAATCTAAATCTTACACATCGATGATCCTTGCGTTGTATTGTGGAAGAATTTCAAAGTGAACCAACTCAAAGCATTCCTTAAGTTTATAGTATATGTTTTTTGGTCTAAACTCCAAAAGAAAAAGAAGAGTTATTCTTTGATTTAAGCTAATTTTGACAATTTTACTCACGCTTACAAAAAATTCGTGAGCAACATCGCTCAAACTATAGTTTTGATAAATTACTTAGAAAATATTTTGGCATTCTTGCGACATGATTCAGTATACGAAACTTTTAAAATTTTATTTGGAAATAGAGAATGATTTAAATAAATCACTTGGCACGTGCATTAACAATCTTATTATATAATCACCCAAATTTACAATTAGCCAAACGCTAAGTGCCATCTAACTTAGACCATCTAAAATTTTAATGGTCTTATTATATAATCACTTTGCACGTGCATTAACAATCTTATTATATAACGGTCTCTATCACCCCTAGCGCTCTTAGACATTTCCTTCAATCTTTGAAAAAAAAAAAAAAAAGAAAGAAAAATACACAATTTGATAAATAAAAATAGATTTTCAACAAACCCATCATCCTCTCATTTTCATATGCACAATTTTTCACCATCCATAATGAGATGAATAAGATTTACGACAGACGTCTTCTCATTATCTAATTTATCAAAAGAACAATAAGATTTCCATAATACTAATTTTCATAATATATCAGTTACAAAAGAAAAAATATATAAATTAGGATATAAAAATTAAATAAGTTTGATGTAGCAAGCTGGTAGATAAACAAAACTCACAACAACCGTAAAAACAACCAACATAAGCTGTGTTTCATCGCTAGGGGCTGGGAAAGGGAGGAAATCGGTGAATCTCACCTGCAATATGAAGTTATTTTGTTAACAACAATCAAGAGACCAAAACATCCAAAGAATTGATGACAAGTTACTTTGTTATAAAAAACAAGAGCGAATTCAATGTATGTGGGGACATACCTGCCTGTTGAAAAGGACCACTACTCCCATGAGCCGAATCCCTGGTAGGTGGTGTACTGAGGGCTTATAAACCTTATACAGCGTCCACATCCAGTAAAGCCAGTACAGCCATAGTATTCGTCAGTATATCTAGCCATTTTCACTTAAAGCTTCCTTCCTCCCATGTAGCTTCCATTACATTGTAACGCCTCATCATTGCCATCACCATTTGCCAGATCAATGAAAGCAAATCCATGATCACTTCTCCAATAATACTAAATCCATTTAGAATTGTAAATTATGGAAATCAAAACATATGTATTTTGAAATAACATGTTTTATCATTATATTTGAATCATTTACACTTTCATATCCATTCAAATCCATTTAAAACATTATGTGAATTTTGAAATCATTAATGTTTTGAATCTTCTGCAATAAAACATAATTTTGATATGTATTTTAAAAATTAATGATTAAATAACACATGATTTTTGTTTGAATTTCCAAATTCATTAAAATCATAGAACCAATACACCTAAAATTTTGTAATTTATTTTTGTTATGATTCAACTTTTTAAAACCTAAAATCGTAAGAGAGATCTCTTATCATGTTTATTTTGTTTGGCATATGTAGTTGTAGGAAACAAACGTATGAATGAAGGAGACAAAGAAGGTGAAAAGGTAACCTACCCATAGGTTTATGATATCTAGTTGATTTTTTTTTTGTGTTAGACCTTTTCAAATTTGAAAACGTTTTAGTATCCTTTTTCAGATCTAATCTGTTTTGATTTTTTTAATGCTTTTTTAGGATGATAATTTGGTAGAGATGTTCCAATCTGCACAAAAGTTGAATGATTTAGTGCAGTCTACGGACTTTTTAACAAAGGCAGATTTAGAAAACTTTGCATATGAGGTAATTTAAAATGTTTTTCTTAAATTATGACTGGATTATATATATTTGTAATGTTAAGCATTTTGTTGAATATAGATATATCCCAACCAACTCTCTCTTTTACTCAAGAGAGCATTGTTAAAGAAGAAGAAGATGATGAAGATTTTATTTCGGTTAGTTTCTTTATTAATAGTTTATATTGTGGTATAATAATAAACTTATCTTTTAATATTTTTGTTTTCTTCCATTTCAGCATACATATGCAATCATTAGTACAACCGGCCGAAAGGCTACTATCGATGATATGTAAGTGGCTAAATTGGATATTATATGCATTTGCATTATTTTCTTAGTTACTGATCTTTTGATTGCTTTATGTTTGTTGTATAAAATTCTTCAAAGATAAATGTCAGATCGAAGTTATTCCGCTTAGTCTAAGAAGGTATACTAATGACGGAGGCAAAGTGATTGGGATTGATGCTCCAATAGAGTTTCCTTCTATTCAAGCATTAAAAGAGACCCTAAAGTTCAATGGAGAAATAATGGGCAAGAAGCCTATCTTCATATGTAGAGCACTTGGCAGGTAACTGATTTTTCTTGTGTTAATTTTTTTACTTTTGATATGAATTTTTAATTGTATATGGTGTGGTGGCAACAAGTTACGTGTACATCTTTGGATTAAAATGTTGGAAATATGAAGATGCTGTTAAGAAACAAATAGATGAGAAATTCAAAGAATGTCATCTTGTGAAGACAATCTTGCCTAAAGACGAGGAAACTGGTCGTTTACTAGGGTATGTGTAGAAAACCATTTGTGAAATTTTTAATAGTTAATTGTTATTAACTCTAATTTCTATCTATCATTTTTTTTCCATGCAAATTTAATAAGAGAAATGAATTAGAGAATAAAGTAACTACTAAGCCTGCAAAATATACTGCACAACATTAGTACATGAGCGTCATTCCAGGTTTAATATATTCTAAGTTACAAAACAACTAAATTAACTAAGTAAGAAATAGATAAGTTTTCACCATTGATCAGTTAATGTCTTCCCTCTTCACAATTGACCTAGAACACATAAATAATATTATATATCAATCTAATTTATACATATGTACATACAAATGATACAATTTCATAAAATCCACAACATATATGACTTCAGAAAATTAATGGTATCATTTAGATGTGGTGGATTTCATGAAATCGTATTATTTGCGTTGCTTGGCGTCAGAGCAAATAAAAAAAATCAGTGCCCTGAGATTTAAATGTTAAACAATATGTTGTGGATTTCATGAAATGGTATCCTCATTTCTCTAGTTACTTGTTTATTCTCTATTTTTATGAGGGTTATTCAGCTTAATTCTAAACCATCTTTTTCTACTTTTTTTTGCCTTAAAACGTTTACTATTTATCCTATTAATTCACATGTACTCTATTTACGATGACCCAAAGCTTTTATTTAGAGTGATCGATATTTGTAGTGGAAATAAACGAATTCAGAGACTCCCTTGATGTCTCAAATTCAGATATCTCAATTGATTTATTATTGGTCCAGTTCTAATGGTTCAAAAAAAGACAAAGTTTCATCTATTGTAATCATTTTTTGAATTATATTCAGAATTTACCATGTTGTGTGAATGTAAATTATGTTACAGTTGAATAAATGTTAGGTTTGTACTTAATTTAGTGTAGTTTAAATCTAATTGTCAAACTCAACATATGGGATAAAGACTGATCAGATCTGTTAGGTTCTGGTTTGACTTTTGGAACTATGGACTAAAAAAGGTTTGAAGTATTGACTCTAGTCATGCTTTGATTGTGAAAGCCACCAAATGGTTCTGCTTTGTTTGGTTGGAATTGTGGAAAACAACGTATAAAACTGAAACACAAGAAACAATATATATTTATATTTTTAAAAATTAAATTAAATTATACATGAAAACATTACTTCTCTAGTTCGCAATTGAATCTACCGGTTTAATCGCATTTCTTCCGACGAAAAGATTGAATGAGAACCACACACCTTTAAATAAATAAACAGTTCAACAGAGCCAACGGTCCAACACTAATCTCTCACTAACCACATAATTTAAAAATGTCTTATAAAAATGTGAAACGTTTTTTGTGAAGAAAAATCTGAATATTTTTTCTTTTTTTTAATGTATATTGGTGGTATAGAAAAGATGGGATCATGTCATGTGAACCAAGATAAGCATAAGGCTGGTACGTACTACCAAAACCAGTTCGAAGACACGGCAGAAAGATATAACAGGTTCAATGTTCTTGACGAATGAATAATAGCCTTCAAGACCCATACAAATTTATAAAAAATCTTTGAACTCTTATAATTTCATTTCCTCTGTAGTCCCCACAAATTTTTCCTATATCTTTTGCGTGGTCGATATTACAAATCAAACCACATTCATATACATTTTTTTTTTACATTATGTGCTCATCCGCCACCAATCTCCCTACCATTCATTTGATCCAAAGAATCGTATCATACAAAGTCACAAACATGTAATCAAAATATGAAACTTCAATATATACGAATTACTCATTAAAAAAATTCAACATGATAATAGAAAAGGTCAAATACAAAAGCTTAAAAAAATTGAGTTTGTACGACACATAGGATCATTCAAAAGAAATGAACTACTACTACTATCTCAACACTAAAACAAAAGTAGTGTCAGAAAATGAACGGTTGTGATTTACTTCAAAGGGAAAAAAAAGAAAGGAATCAACGGCTGAGATCTCTCCTGGTTTTACCGATGGCAAAGATCAAAGAAGAAGAAGACGATGAAGCAGATGTATCAGCGCTGTTCATTCTCACGATAGAGTTAACCACCGGTTCTTTATCTCTCGATGATCGCTTCAACGGTCGTGATTCTTGTACTGCTGAAGAGCTTCCGATCTCATCCTGCATTTGTACAAAAAAAACAAAATTAAAAACCAAAACTTTCCTCTGTTAATTTTCCCGAGAAAAAAAACAAAAAAGATAGATCCATACATCGGAGCAGAGAAGATCTGAATTCTCCATCGTCCTCGTTCTCTTAGTCACCAAACCACCATCAGAAGATGATGAAGAACACACCACCGGAGGTGGTTGCGCCGCCGCCGCAGACCACGGAACAACTTGATTCTCAGCTTCCTCATCATCGTCAACATCACCTTCGTCATCATCATCACTGTACTCTTCATCATCATCATCATCATCATCATCGTCGTAAGATTCAGCGTCATCGTCTCTGATCCGATCTTCTTCGGAATCGAAACTGTTAACCTCCTCATTCTGACCTCGATTCTCAGAAGAGATCCTGTTCCTCCCACCGCCGCCACCTCCGGCTGCGTTTTTAAGAGCGAGGCAAGAGTCGCAGACGGAGAAGGTAGGACCGAGACGAAGCCCTGAAGCTTTCCATGAGGTGAGAGACTGACAAGCGCTGCAGAGAAGACAGCGAGTGTGCTTAGCTACCAAGAAATTAGCGCCGTGAACTTTACCGTCGCAGTCCCAACATAAACTAGCTTCATCTGACTCGCAATACATTTTTGCTACACCGCTACATAAATCACACTTTTTCCCCATCACTAAAACTAATATCAAAATCAAAACTCTCTTGAAAGATTTTTGTGGTTTCTTGTTAAGCTTCTCGTAATTCTCTCTTTGGTCTTTTTTTGCTTTTGGTTTTCTTGGAGAAAGATAACAAACAAAGCAGATGAAGAAGAGGAAAGTGCAAGTTGCAAGGGAGAGAAGAAGAAGAATTGGGATATTTTTTTTCTTGTGGGTGGCGAGTTTTCTGTGATTCAACAATTCTTAGGAGGTTAGTTTCGTCTTTTTGTGTGTCCTGCAGAGAGAAAAAAACTATTTCTCATTCTTTGGTTTCAAGATTGGCTTATTTTTATATATAGCACCCAGTCTTTTATTTTTCTGTGGTTACTATCCAATCTCATTTTCAATTTCACTTTACTAGTTATTATTTTTTTTTTTTCAAACTCTAGAGATTGGTTTAAGTTTAACACTTTACACTTTAACCCTTTATTCGAGTTTTCTTTGTTTGGATAATTATCAGCTCTATACTTCTATTTATATATATATCTGCATTTGTTTACATTCCTTGATCATATCTTGTTTTCTTTTATTGTTTTGAGCTCTATCTTGTCTGACTTTTTTTATTTCCTTTTTTGTTAAGAAAACAATGTTATATTAGTTTTTTCCCACCTTTAGTGGTTTCTAATTTTTTGTTAATTACTTGTTCATGTCAAAATTATATGACAAGACATAATTTATACATCTCTTCAAAAAAAATTGTAAGCCAAACCTAGTAAAAATATATATACTACACATTCTATTTCATTTTATTAACTCTTAAACAACGGTAATAAATTGTAACGTAGAGTACAAATTATAGAAAAAACAAGTTTAATGCGCATGGGCCAAAGCCGAACTGAGTTTTACGTGGCGACAAACTCATGGTTCAGTTGAGTTGAGTTTCAAGATATTTTTTTTTCTTTTGTCTGAGAGAGATATAACAAACACTCAAATGACGTGGCGAGATCTTAGCCGGGTAAGAAGGAAGAGCGAGATTCTAGTCTGTCCTACGTGGACGAATCAGGTTCTGAAATAGCTACGGAGCCACGTGAACCCACCTGGGATTTGTCTGGACCATATTACAAAGTCTCTCTAAATCGCGTCCCCACCGCACCATACCTCTCTTCTATTATATTATCCTTTCACTTTATTTATAACCACTTTTTTTTTTTCTTTTTTTTTACTTCTCTCTCTCTCCCAAAGTCATCCAAAACATATGTGTTTTCTCTTCTAACTAAAGTTAATTTCCGAGGATAAGATTCTATAATACTACAAAAATAATGCATTGGTATGGGAGAGAAGCAAAACTTTCTAATATAGTACATAGGCAGAGTATTATTATTATTTTACTTGGACCATAATTCTTTAATGTCTGGAAATATTATTAGTTTAACCGTATAGTTGCTTTGTTATTTTTGTGGCTCTCACGAACCCATTGTATAGAATAGTAATAATTTTGTATCATCAAAGCATAACCACATAAAAGATTGTGCTTATGTGGCATGCTTCGATATGGGGAGATCTTACGTGGCGAACAACGGTGGTGTGAAGAATCAAATGAAGATGAGATGTCATCATGAGAGCGACGCAAACGCAAAGCTTTTGGTGGTGAGTGGTGGTGTGGTTTATGGCTCGTTCAT
>NC_025694.1:6472271-6486747 GCF_000633955.1 Camelina sativa
ACATGTGTGTCGGGCTGTGTTGAAAAAGAGAGAAGTGAGTACCCTTAATACCAGACAACCACCACTTCTCACTTTTTCCTTTTTTTTTTTTTTTTTTTTTCTTTTTGTGTGGATAAGAATTTTGGAAGAAGTCAGAACTTTGAAGACGAGAGGTTTATTGTTCATATTCACTATGTGTGTGCTTTATATATAATTGTCAGAATAGTTTGAATACATCCCTTCTTTTTTAGTTCTTATCTTCTCATATATGTGGCGTGTCTCATGTATCATGTATGTACTGTATGGGTTAGATGATATGCAGTGTTGAGATCGTTTTTTTTTTGTAAATTTTTAATACAAAATTACTAATTATTCAAAATAAACGAAACGCCAAAAAATGTTGAGTTTGTTTTTTTGGTAAATCATTCATTTGATTTTACTTTACTTATAATAAATTCATAATAAATGTTTCATACATAATTTTATTAGTTTATTTTATATTCCATAAAAACCCTGTTAGCCATACAAGTTCAAAAGCAGAACATTTGTTTTCCCTCTCAACAAACGCAAACAACATCGTTAAGCACAAAAGTAAGTTCGGCCTTGTGGAAGAAAGAGTGATGTCCAACAAGGACCAACTCTGCAACACTCCAACGGCTAATTCAAAAAGAAAGCAGAAGGAAGTTGTTGATGAAGGATGTACGGCTAAAGTAGTCAACAAGCGTCCAAACGAGAAAGATAACATCAAGCTGTCAAATAGATTTCAAGCCCTTGATTCAATCTGTGTAAAAGGATGATGACATCTGTCTGCAACAACTAGGGTTTATGCCAATTGTATAAATAAGGCAAACTCACCATTGTAAACATTAAAAAAGAATAATAATACAAAGCTTCAATATTTCTATTTTGCTTTCATGGTATCAGAGCTCAGTCGATCTGAGACTATAGCAAACCGTTCCACGGTTTCCTACACGGTCCCGTCACTAAGCATTTCCAACTGCGTCACTATCACTCTCAACGGACAGAACTACCCTCTGTGGAAGATTCAGTTTGAGACGTTTCTGGTGGGCCAAGGTCTATTAGGCTTCGTCAACGGCTCCGTTCCTGTGACTTTATCCACTGTCAGCTTTCCTGGAATCAACGACACTACAACAGAAAGGCCTAATCCAGAGTTTCAGCAAGAACAACAGAACTGGCTCAGAACAGACTCAGTCGTCAAGTCATGGCTCCTTGGCTCCTTTGCTGAAGACATTCTCAGTGTTGTCCAAAACTGCTCCACATCCTATGAGGTCTAGCTAATCACTTTAATAGGGTGTCATCCTCTAGGTTGTTTGAGCTTCAGAGAAAGTTACAAACTTTTCAAAAGAAGGATAAGAGTATGTCTGTTTACCTTAGGGAAATTAAGAGTGTTTGTGATCAGTTAGCCGCTGTCGGTAGTCCAGTTCAAGAGAAAATGAAAATATTTGCTGCGATGAACGGTCTAGGATGAGAGTATGAACCGATTAAAACAACGATTGAAAATGCTTTAAACTATGCTCCTAGTCCTACTCTTGATGATGTGATACTGAAGCTTACTGGGTATGATGATAGGCTTCAGGCCTACATGATTGAGAACACGATATCTCCGCACTTAGCCTTTGCAGTGACTCAGACCAATGAATCCTATCACCCACAGCAACAATACGGTGGTAGAGGCAGGGGATATAACAGACGTGGTGGCCGCAACTCATACTCAACCAAAGGACGAGGCTTTCACCAACAAGTCTCTCATTCGTCGAGTACTCAGAACGTGATCTGTCAAATCTGCGGGAAGAGTGGTCATCCAGCCCTTCGCTGTTGGCACAGGTTCAACAACAGCTACCAATGTGAAGATGTTCCTGTTGCTATGGATGCAATGCGAATTACCGATGTTACAGATCAACATGGCCATGAGTGGCTTCCTGACTCCGGCTCCATGGCTCACTTCACCAACAACACTCAAGTTCTCACTCACTCTCAGCCATACACTGGTTCTGATTCAGTGATTGTTGGTGATGGATCGTTCTTCCCCATTACCAACACTGGTTCTGCATCTATTGCCTCTACCTCAGGTAATCTACCATTAAAAGATGTTCTTGTTTGTCCTGACAATGCAAAATCATTGTCGTCTGTATCTAAGGTCACTAAGGATTATCCATGCGACTTTGAATTTGATGATGATGGTGTTCGTATAAATGATAAGGCAACACGGAAACTACTGGTAATGGGAAATCTCCACAATGATGTCTATAGCTTGGGGGAACCAAAGATGCAAGCCTTCTACTCTGCACAACAACACCTTGCTAGTGATGAAGTGTGGTACAGAAGACTTGGGCACCCTCACAGTCAAGTCCTCCAACAATTAGTCAAGAATAAGTCCATTGCTTTCAATAAAGTCACCAAGACAGTGTGTGAAGCTTGTTAGCTAGGAAAAATCTCAAGACTTCCGTTTGTTTTTTTCTACGTTTACTGCTTCTAGAGTCCTTGAGAGAGTCCACTGTGATCTATGGGGACCCTCTCCAATAAATTCTGTGCAAGGCTTTCGTTTCTATGTAGTCTTTGTAGACAATTACTCTCGGTTCAGCTGGTTCAATCCGCTTAAAAGAAAATCAGACTTCTTTCACATCTTTGTTATGTTTCAAAAGTTGGTTGAGAATCAGTTTAATTGCAAGATTAAGTCATTTCAGTGCAACGGTGGAGGAGAATTCATCAGTAATCAATTCCTACAACACCTACAAGACAATGGAATACAACAAATCATTTCTTGTCCTCACACACGTCAACAAAACGGTTTGGCGGAAAGGAAACACAGACACATCACATAATTGGGTCTAGCGATGATGTTTCAGAGTAAAACTCCATTAAAGTATTGGGTTGAGGCATTCTTTACAACCAACTTTCTCATTAACTTGCTTCCTGCAGCTCATCTTGAGGATACAGAGACTCCATTTTCAAAAGCATTCGATCACTCTCCTACTTACTCTGCTCTACGATCGTTTGGGTGTGCCTGCTTCCCAAAGTCTTTGAAATGCGTGTTTCTTGGATATAACGAAAAGTATAAAGGATATTGTTGCCTCTATCCACCTACAGGTCGAGTTTACATCAGTCGTCATGTAGTATTTGACGAAGCTGTCTCAACAACATATAGTCATCTTCACCCACGAGATAATACTCCTCTATCATCAGTTTGGTACAAGGGATTTGCCTCACAAAGCGACACGTCTGAGCCATCCTCTTCACCAAGTGATAAGGTTCCAGTCCTTCATACGCCATCATCACCATAACAAGTCACACCACTTTCGCCTCCTATCACTGCAAAAAATACTGTCTCAGTAAGAGAGGAGTGTTCTGAGCGTACGACAAGCTCAGACCCTGCTTCTATTGGCGACAACGCTCCCCCTCTACAAGAGACATGTACTATGCAGTCAAGACAAGAGTCACAGATCACAAATTCAGTAACACCAGGACAAACGGCAGAGGTTGCTATCACTAATGAGCACCCTATGGTGACTAGAGGAAAGGTTGGTATTCGAAAACCAAACCTGAGATATGCTTTGCTTACTCATAAAGTCTCATATCCAGAACCGAAAACAGTCACAAAAGCTTTAAAACATCCAGGCTGGAATAATGCCATGGGAGAGGAAATGGGAAATTGCAAAGAGGCCAATACCTAGTCCTTAGTTCCTCCAGAACCTGATATGCATGTTCTGGGAAATAAGTGGGTTTTTCGACCCAAGTACAATGCTGATGGCACCTTGGATATGCTTAGAGCTCGCTTGGTGGCCAAAGGCTTTGATCAAGAGGAAGGAATAGACTATCTGGAGACATACAGTCCCGTAGTCAGAACTCCAACAGTGAGAATGGTACTTCATACACCAACAGTTAAGAAATGGGAGCTAAAACAAATGGACGTTAAAAACGCCTTTTTACACGGAGATCTCAAGGAGACTGTTTACATGAAACAACCCGCAAGATTCGTAGATCCAGACAAGCCTGATCACGTTTATCTTCTCCATAAGGCCTTATACGGCTTGAAACAGTCACCACGGGCTTGGTTTGACAAGTTCAATGGGTTCCTGCTTGAATTTGGCTTTGTCTACAGTCACCATGACCCTTCTCTGTTTTCGTATGAACACAACAATGACACCATTCTTTTGCTTCTTTACGTGGATGATATGATCATCACTGGAAACAACTCAAAGACTCTCAGTCGTCTACTAGAAGCACTTGCTCAACAGTTCCGCATGAAAGACTTGGGTCAAGCTCGTTACTTCCTCGGTATTCAAATTCAAACGTTCCATAATGGCTTATTCATGTCACAGCAGAGATATGCTGAGGACCTTCTCATTGCTGCATCCATGGAACATTGTGCACCAATGCTTACACCTCTACCTCTGGAACTGGATAAAATCAAACGTCAAAACGAAGACTTCTCAGACCCTAGATACTTCAGGAGCTTAGCAGGGAAGTTGCAGTATTTGACATTGACCAGACCAGACATTCAGTTCGCTATTAATTATGTCTGTCAGAAGATGCACAAGCCTTCAGTGTCAGATTTTCAACTCCTCAAACGGATTCTCAGGTACATTAAAGGTACAATCACGATGGGAATTACTTACAGCAACAACTCTTCCTTTGCGTTGAAGGCTTACAGTGACAGTGATTGGGCAAATTGCAAGACTAACATAAGGTCGGTTGGTGCTTACTGCACATATCTTGGCCGGAATCTCATTTCATGGTCTTCCAAAAAGCAACCGACAGTATCGAGAAGCTCAACAGAAGCAGAGTATAGGTCCTTGTCGGAAACAGCAGCTGAGGTCAAATGGGTAAGCTCTGTACTACGAGAACTCCATATTGCTCTTCCTAACATTCCTGAGCTGTATTGCGATAATCTCTCTGCTGTCTATCTAACCGAAAACCCATCATTCCACAATAGAACCAAGCATTTTGATATTGACTATCATTATGTTCGGGAGAGAGTCGCTTTAAAGACATTAGTGGTTACACACATTCCTGGAGAACAACAGATCACCGACATATTCACCAAGTCCCTCGAGTTCAATGTTTTCAACTTTCTCAGGAGCAAACTTGGTGTAGGACTTCCTCCCACACCAAGTTTGAGGGGGGGGGGGGATGTTAGCCATACAAGTCCAAAAGCAGAACATTTTCTTTCCTTCTCAACAAGCGCAAACGGCGTCGTTAAGAACAAAGGTAAGTTGGGCCTTGTGGAAGAAAGAGTGAAGCCCAACAAAGACCAACTCTGCAACACTCCAACGGCTAATTCAAAAGGAAAGTAGAAGGAAGTTGCCGTTGAAGGATGTACGACTAAAGCAGTCAACAAGCATCCAAACGAGAAAGATAACATCAAGCTGTCAAATAGATTTCAAGCCCTTGATTCAATCTGTATTAAAGAATGATGACATCTGTCTGCAGGGTTTATGGAGATTGTATAAATAAGGTAAACTCACTGTTGTAAGCATTAAGAAAGAATAATAATACAAAGCTTCAATATTTCTATTTTGCATTCAAACCCAATCAATAAGAAAACCCGTACGTTTAGAAACCCTTAAGATGACACGACTGTGAGAAAAAGACTAGCTACAAGACAGTACAGTGTGCCTAAGCTGAGACGGCCTTAAGGGGGTGATTATCATGGGCTTCGTCTTTTGTCCACGTTTCTTCTCTTTCCTTTTTTTGTTGTATTCACGTTTTTTGGTATCTCTTACAGTCTCCACGTTCAAATGTTAGCATAAGACAGCGATGATCTTATTACGTTTTCATGTGCCAAATTCAGGCTTTGATTTTCTTTTCGAACAATTTCAGTTTTGCTATAAAAATGTCAAAAACATGTCCACTCCTAAATACTCGAAAAGTTACAATAACCCGGACACCTAAAATCGATAGGAAAATTCTCGATCATGGCTACAAGTTTCAACTATATTGTTGCAAACTAATGTTTTCTGCCTCCTCCTTAGTTGAAATACCTTTTTTAGTTGAAAAACCTTTTACCAACAAACTTTTGAATATTCAAGATTTTTGTCAAAAAAACGAGAGTACATTGTGTACTAGACCATTTTACTTTTCTAAAAAATTTCCATCATCAAATATATCTAACATATATCTTTTGACCACTCAGTCCCTTAAATGGGACTTAGTCAAGGAGGATTAGCTACATCTTACTTAGTGCTTTTGTCCTTGCTAGGCTTATACATTCTTGTAATATGAGAAACTTCAAACATTGGCCGTCTAAATCTAATGATGGATCATAATCTGCCTCTGTATTAAAACAAAACACCCTAATATGAGGATTGTTTTACTTGGTCACCCAAATGACTGCAAATGGTTTCTTGTGCCACAAGCCAAGAAACCACCAACCGATGTTGAGGCTGCTCTTCTTGGTCAAGACTAAAGAACCCAAGTTGGAAAACATGATCCGGGGAGAACGAAGAGTATCTCCATCCTTGAGGGATATTCTTGGAGTAATGACACTATAATAAGCAACAGAGAAAGAAGATGGTAATAAGAGCATCTTATCGCTTAAACCAAAAAAAAAAGAAAGAACAAAGATACCCAAAACAGAGAATGTCTCTGTTCGAGTTATTCATATCGCTTAGGATCTTGGAACGGCTTATCCTTCACGGGAGATCCAGCTATGGGACGAGAGAATAGCTTATTCAACCACAAACTCACGTCAACTGAGCAAGAAGTAAACTGTTCATGGATTCCTCGACACAAAATTTTCTCAAGATTGGTCTTAAACAACACAGGGAAATGTAAAGAAAAATAAACAACAGAGAACTGTGAAAAAAAGGAAACTTTGAATCCCAAAACGAAGTCTCCATTACATGTTGCAAGGACGGTAGAAAAACATGTATAAACTATGGTTAGTAATTTGATGCAATGTGTTAATAAGAACAAATCAAGCGCAAAAAGGTTACAGATTATGAAATACACAGAGAACAATTACAAGGTTTATCTAGGCTCTATTACACTCATGGTTTGTAAATTATTGGAAGGAATCTCGAGATTAATGGATAAAGTGTCGGAATACAAGAGATTTCGTTCATTAAAAAACCCTGGCTGCTTCGGATCAAGAAGCAACATTTCACTGCTCAGCATCAGAACCACCACTGACATGTTTGGTCTATCTTGAGGATCTTGTTGTACACATAGCAGACCAATGTGTATCACTCTTAAAACTTCAGAAATATCGGTACATGACTCCTTGAAAGCTTCATCGATTAGTTCACATGCTTTATCTTCTATGTGTTGCCTCCAAGCCTGAAGAATACCATAATGTAATTAAGCTAAGTTTACAAAAATAGAAGTTAATTTACGCTGTTGCTGCTAATATACTTACGTGGCCAATAAGGTTAAGCTTGTCTTCTTCATTACAGAATCCGCGGTTTCTTCTTCCTGATACTATCTCTAATACCAAAACTCCAAAGCTAAATACATCGGATTTTAATGAGAAGTACCCATCGATTTGATATTCTGGAGACATATATCCACTGCACAAAGATAGAGAACAAATCCTTTTAAAATCTGTTTGCTTGCTTTAAGGCTTTGCATTAAAAATCAAGAAAGATAGGTAATCTTACTATGTTCCAACCACTTTGGTCGTGTTAGCTTCAGTTTCATCTCCTCCCAAGGTTCTAGCCAATCCGAAATCCGAGATTTTCGCGTTCATATCAGAATCAAGCAAAACATTGCTTGCTTTGAGGTCGCGGTGGATGATTCGAAGCCTTGAATCTTGATGGAGATACATCAGTCCTCTAGCAATCCCTTTGATTATTTCCACCCGTTTAGGCCAATCAAGTTCTCTGCGCCGTTCTTTATCGAAAATGAAAGAGTCCACGCTTCTGTTTGGTTGATACTCGTAGATAAGCATTCTTTCATCTTCCTCCACGCAATACCCAAGAATCTTCACAAGGTTACGGTGTTGCAGCTTTGCAATCAACTTGATCTCGTTCGTGAATTCTTCTTTCCCTTGTCTTGACGTTCTTGAGAGCCTCTTTACAGCAATTTCTTGTCCACTAGCCAATGTTCCCTAGAAAAAAAAAAAATCAAAACATTTTACCCTTTTTGAGTAGAATCTGAAAACTAGACAAGAGATGTGGTTTGTTACCTTATAGACCAGTCCAAAACCACCTTGTCCAAGTTTATTCCCATTAGAGAATCCATTTGTAGCTTCTGAGATCGTGTCAAGATCAAGAAACGGTAATTCAAGATCTTCCTCTTCTTTTTTCCTGCTTGAAACACGGACTGATTCGCGCTGCACAATTTCTGAATCATTCAACGGTTTTAATAAGCACAGTTGAAAATTAAGATACTTAATTACTGAGAGCTACAACTACAATCATTTACCTTTGGTTGCAAGTTTCTTTTTCTTTATGTTGAAGACAGTTAAACCAATGCAAAGGCACATAAGAAACATTGCTGTACATAAAGCTATAATGAGCATCACCCTTAACTTCCCCTTCACGTAATGGATATTATACTCTTCTGTAGAAGAAAACAAAATATAGAAAGTGATCAAGAGTTATAATATTTCTCAGTAAAACAATGTTTCCTGTTTCACATGTCTTAAACCTTACCTATCTCAGAAGAAGCAAGCCTCACATACAGATCTTGTCCGTTTTCATTATACTCTCTTATATCAATCAAATCTCCAAACCAGAGAATACACCCCCTTCCTCCATCTCTAATATCGAAATGCGAATAAGCCGAGCAAGTACAGTTTCTCAAGCATACCCTTTTGCACTCGTTCAAATCCATGCTTTTATCATACCACGATTTTCTTGTATCTGGTAACTTCAACTTTGAAATCTTAAGAAAACCTTCTTCTCCTTTACCACAACCCATTTCCACTCTTCTAACACACCCTTCGGACCAATCCCCTGCAACCCAAGCCTTTGGAGATTTAGGAACAAACCCTTTTAAACACCTACAAGCCGGAGATTCATTGATGTTGCAGCTTCCGTAAGAGCCACACAACGTGTAGAGATCACAACTATCCATAATAGCCGATAAATAGAAGTTCCAACTTTGAAGACTATCGACCCAAGTGTAACGTTGCAAAGCTCCATTGGCATTCAGCTGCATTCTTGTGATCACTGTTGGGTTTTCGAGCTTGTAAGTGTAGTAAGCTTCTTCCTCCGTGAACACGAACTCGAACCGATAGATAGGGTTAGGTTTTAGGTGAGGCATACCCGTGAATCTTAGACCGTTCCATGGACCAGCCCTGAAGATATCAACTGAGTTTTTCTTCAAGAAAAACTGAGGAACGCCGTTTGGATCCATTTTGTTCGTGTAGTTACCAGTTGATGGATCGTCTACAGATCTCCAAGACGTCAAGAACCGGTTTATACCGGTTAGAAAGTTAATACCGTATTTCATTCCTGGAAGAAACATATCTCCTGGGTAATCTAAACTCTGCCATATGTAATCTTGATCATCCTCTGAGTTTCTCACAACTAAATTACCTGTATCAAGAATCTGAACAATCGGATCTTTTACGCCGGTTCTCTGGGAAGATGATGACGATGACCAGAGGAGGTATTTTCTCCCATTGGCGACACATAAGCTCCCGTTTCCAGAGATTTTTAAGGTTCCTGAGAGATCGTAGAGAGGAGAATCTCTGTTAGCGACCCAAACAACGGTCTGGAGAGAGATTTGCTTGTACCAAATACCGAGATAACGGTTTCTTGACCCTCCCAGAGAGAAGAAACCAAGCTCGAAGGTCCCACCTTTTGAAACAATGGTGTCTCCGTCTTTTAGAGTCTGGTTTGTTGTGATGATATCAGTTCCTTGTGTGACAAGAAACGTCAAAAACAGAGAGATTAGGAGCAGAGGAAGCACATTACTGGCTTCCATAGCCGGTTTAATGGAACCGGAGAGAGTCGGAAACGGAGTAGCTATACATAAACGATGATAATGACTGGAATTAGATAGTTAATTAAGGTACGTTGGAATATAATTTTTACATTTGTTAATGAGAGACATGGAAGAGAATTGGAATGAGTAGCTGTGCAATATCTTGCGTCGTGATATTATTTGCTCTTAATGTCAACCACAACGTGCTTAGAGATTTTTTTTGTTTTGTTTTACTATATATTATAGGACCAAGGATGGAATGATTCAATGGAGATGCAAATTTGCTTCACAGTTGGAACTAAATAATGTAATTTAAGGAAGATAAACAAAAATCTAGTGGGGAGTACAGAAACCATTATATATTTAAAAACAAACAAATCATGAGCTTAACGTTTGTTTACACTTCACAGTTGACAGTATAAAATTCCTATAGAAGTAAGATGTTGTGATGGGCTTTCTCGACCCGAACCAGGTCAAAATCCGCAACGATGAACGTTGGTGATGACTGATTCGGCCTGTCGGCCGGCCCAAGGTTACACTGCTAGTAAGCTTCATATAATCTAAGAGACGAAGCCGCATGGATTAAGAAGAAATCGAGAAAGTGCCAAATATGCAAAATTCAATATCAGATTATACATGTACAGTTTCAAATAAAAACAACTTATTACTGGATGTAAAACATGATTCAACAGATTTAAAATTTCAGTAGCAAATTTGAGGCTGTGTACAAAATGCAGTTTTATCGAGTTCGTGGGATTTGAATTTACTAAAGTTACTCTCTCGATAAGAGCATAATGGTTTGTCGCCACCATTTAAAAAGACAAGCCAAATTAACGAGGCAAGAG
This sequence comes from Camelina sativa, assembly GCF_000633955.1. Taxonomy (NCBI): domain Eukaryota; kingdom Viridiplantae; phylum Streptophyta; class Magnoliopsida; order Brassicales; family Brassicaceae; genus Camelina; species Camelina sativa. The sequence goes on from NC_025694.1 coordinate 6,482,990, forward strand.
TAAGACCAAAGCTATCATTAGTCAGAAATCATGATTCAATGTTCGTTCTTTGAACTTGACACATATTTTAATGTAATAGCATTATTGCAATTCGATTTTTTGGTTAGAAAAATATAATCATGGAATAATGACAATTAGTAATCCGATAAGCAAGATTTGGTTGGATATATGTGTATAGATTAAAAAAGATAAATGCAGCAATAGAGAGAACGGGCAGACCAAGTAAAGAATATTCTTCCCGCTGCATAGAGTTTTTCCATGAACATGTCTTTGAATAAGGGACACCAATTTTTTCGGTTTAATCTAATTCCATGCATAGAAACTTCACATAGAAGAAAGTTAAAAGTAAATGTTGTTATTACATAGTCAAAGCACATGTATTTTTTTGTTTGTTTGGAATTTCGAGTTTCAACTTGCAAGTTATAATATTCTTTTTATATATATACTAGTATCAGATTCACGATTCGAGTAGGTATTTGACTACCCCAATTGATATTCAGTTCTATAAATAGTCGAAAGAAAGTCTATAAACTCGTACGTAAGGCGCTTTGTAGACATAACTCGAAAGTCTATAAAATTGAATATGTCATGTGTGTTGTTTGTTTTACTAGAATAAGTTGAATACTTTTCAGTTTCACAGGTATCCCATATTTCAAAAACAAAACCAATTGAGATGCCAAAATGAAATACTTGTTACTATGTAATTAAACGTACAAATTATAACTAAAAAAAAAAAAAAAAATGCCTGGAATGGCAAAACCAGTTCACCTAATCAGGCTTGTCGAGCCGACCTCATCTTGTTGAGGAAACTTCCACAAACCATTACTATAAACAAAACAAACAACTCCTCCATTACTTTAATCAATCATCGGACGGTTTTACCCTCATCCCTCGCCGCTTTCACACTAGGCACTTTCTATGTACATCACTTTAACTGACGATTCTACCCTCTAAAGGGAGCTTCCTGGAAGAAACCCACAAAACCAAATTGGGATTTGAATCGCAATTTCCGAGACACGGGACCTTTCCCCACCATTAATCTTAGCTGGCTTCAATGGATGTTCCTTCTCAGAAATCCCAATTCCCTCCCTCCCTTCTTTATTATAAGTATCACTCTTCCTTCTCATCATCTTCAGACCAAATAACAACAACAACATAAACACAAAGAACAAAACATTAGAAACCCAAAGTACAGATTTTTTAAATAAAACAACAAAACATCATACAGCAGCTCTAATGGCTTCACCAAAGTCACCAACAAGACCAACCGAACAAAACCCACAACCACCCAGTTTCCACGATTACCTTCCCGCGATGGCCGGAAACCTAGGAGGAGAAGGTCTGATCGGAGAGCTCTGCAACGGATTCGAGCTGCTGATGGACAGAGAGAAAGGAGTCATCACGTTCGACAGTCTCCGACGCAACGCAGCGGCGGTTCTCGATCTCGGGGATTTGACTGACGAAGACGTCAGGTGTATGATTAAAGAAGGTGATTTCGACTGCGACGGTGCGTTGAATCAGATGGAGTTTTGTGTTTTGATGTTTAGGCTTAGCCCTGATTTGATGGAAGCCTCTCGCTGTCTAGTCACGGAAGCTATTGAGGAGGAGTTCGGTGATTGCTCTCGTCGCCGGCATTGAAAAACACCGGAGAGAGAGAAAAAGAGATTTGGGGATCATGATCATCTTCCTCCTCTTAATGATTTAATTCGATTCATTCGTTGTTACTTATTTTCCCATTAATGTTACCAAATTCACATAATTCTTTGGATCATACTTTTATTTATATATATATATATACATACAAATTTACAGTTCACTTTTATATTACAATCGAAATTAAGCACAAACAAACAAAACACAAGGGAAATATTAAAGGAGCAATCCAAATAAGGTGGTATTTTTGGGAATAGATATAAAATTACGGGGCAGAAGTATAAATTAATCATTTTACGGGGGCGTTGACTAAAAAATTCACCCAAGTAGGCTATTTTAACAACAATATAATTGGAGCTAGATTTTCTGGGGGAAAGTTAGAAAAAGCTTTCAGAGAGGATCGAGAGAGCTGCAACTTGTTCAATGGCGACCAAAGTCTACATCGTGTACGTCAAATTATCAATTACCCTCATCATTTTTGTTTTCTTTCTTTCTGGTTTTAGAACACTTGCGTGTTCTTAGATTCTTCGCTGATCTTAGATTCTCTGTGTGGTTTTTAGTTAGATTAGTTCGCATCGTTTGATGTTCAGGTTACGGTTAGAATCATGTGTCTGTGTTGCTATTATGGTGCTGGGTTTTTGGATTTTGAAAATTCCTATATTGGGGGAATGAGAGGGAAAATTCACATTTATGAGATGTGGAGAGAGAGGGAGGGAGTGAGTTGTGCCTTTTTTTGACAAATGCAAGTGTAACTAACTAACTAACTAACTAACAGGTACTACTCTATGTACGGCCATGTGGAGAAATTAGCACAGGAGATTAGGAAAGGTGCTGCTTCTGTTGATGGAGTTGAAGCCATACTCTGGCAGGTCTGTATTATTGCTTACTGCTTTACTGTTGTTTTCTTTAGTGGCTCTTCTTCATACCCAAATTTCATTTAGCAACAATTTGATTCTAAAAACCCATCGTGAATGTAAGAATTAATTAAGGTTAAAAAATTAGTGCTTGTATCTGACAACTGAAAGAAAGGAGAATACCATTTCTAGACTTTTTTTTTATTTCCTGGAAATTGTCATTTGAGTGAGTCCACATTATTATTGTATTGACTGGATGAAGACTAGTTACTTCGCTATGCCTGTTTTGGAAACCAATGAGCTACATTCATTGGTTTTTTAGCATGCATTGTTCTTCTTTATCTCTGACTAGTAACTTCAAGAGTTCAGAACCAAAACAAAGCTATGTTTTGCCATAAGCTCTGCTTTTTATGTCTATATTGTGCTTTCCCTTTAGTTGGTTTTCCCGACAGACTAAGTTCCTTGATTCTGCATCTATTTTAATGCTCTTAGTGTTTCTGATCAGTGATCATTGGTTATCGTTAAATATATATACATATATCTGTAAAAAAAAAAAAAAACGATTGGGTACACTGAAGTATTGAGCTAGCGTTTGTTCTTGACAGGTACCTGAAACGCTCCAAGAAGATGTGCTCTCTAAAATGAGTGCACCGCCAAAGAGTGATGCTCCTATTATCACCCCAAACGACCTTGCTGAGGCTGATGGATTTGTCTTCGGCTTCCCAACAAGGTTTGGTATGATGGCTGCTCAGTTCAAGGCATTCTTGGATGCAACCGGCGGCCTTTGGAGGACTCAGCAGCTCGCCGGCAAACCAGCCGGAATCTTCTACAGCACTGGCTCTCAAGGTGGTGGTCAAGAAACCACTGCGTAAGTTTCTTTTCGCCATCCAATCAAGCATTCATCAAAAACACCACTTGTGATATTGTTGATGTTAACTGGTTACTGTGTAGATTAACTGCCATAACTCAGCTGGTTCATCATGGAATGATTTTTGTCCCTATCGGGTACACATTTGGTGCCGGTATGTTTGAGATGGAGAACGTTAAAGGTGGAAGCCCGTACGGGGCGGGAACATTTGCTGGAGACGGGTCGAGACAGCCAACAGAATTGGAGCTGAAGCAAGCATTTCATCAAGGGAAGTACATCGCCGCCATAACTAAGAAGCTCAAGGGACCTGCTGTTGCTTAGAGCTCTCTCAAAAAGATAATGTTTTGATTCTTTGTTGGTAAATTACTACGATTTGGTATTTT
>NC_025694.1:6490000-6494252 GCF_000633955.1 Camelina sativa
TTTGTCCCTATCGGGTACACATTTGGTGCCGGTATGTTTGAGATGGAGAACGTTAAAGGTGGAAGCCCGTACGGGGCGGGAACATTTGCTGGAGACGGGTCGAGACAGCCAACAGAATTGGAGCTGAAGCAAGCATTTCATCAAGGGAAGTACATCGCCGCCATAACTAAGAAGCTCAAGGGACCTGCTGTTGCTTAGAGCTCTCTCAAAAAGATAATGTTTTGATTCTTTGTTGGTAAATTACTACGATTTGGTATTTTTCCATTTTTTCGTTTTGGAATATTCCAACACTGAATGAGTTGATTCAGCTCACACAGCCAATAAATAACACACCATTTGCCTTTGATTTGTAACTTTTCTCTGTTCTGACTTGTTTAGACGGGAAACTCACCTGTACCAAATATATAACCCATCTCACTTGAAAATATCGTTGCCCACTAAAGGCCCATCACTTGAAAGACCATTGATCATCCGGTGTGAGAATTCAACATCGGACCTGCTTCTACGTAATAATTAATGCGATCTCTTGGATACGACTTCAATGTCTAAGGCTGTTCTCCATGTCAAGTACGTTAGCGACTCGGCTGAAACACATTTTAAAACGCCAGAATCTATCCAGTAATGTATCCTACTATCACTTACAGAAAGTATTTACCAACACTACTACCCTTTCTGTTTTGAAGCTTTACATTATGAGAATATTCAATGGATCTTTTGAATCTTTATATTATATGATTAGTTAAAGCTTTAGTATGGTGAATTTGAATATACTTGTTGAATCCAGACCAATGATCATCGATCACTGAATGAATCTAGAAGTAAAACATAAAGTATTGTTTGTTGATGTATTAACCTAAATGGCAAAGTCATAATGAGGGTATCCAATGTTCTTGTTTAAGTAATCCGTAACCCAAGAATAATATTCAAGTCATTAATCTCAAATTAAGCTTTACTGAGCGGATGGTCTTAACTTGATTAGTCAAGCTCCTTGGCACAAAGGAGTTTGATTCCCATCTCCTGATCCGGTGTGATATATAGAAATAGAATTGTTAATAAACAATTTTAGTTACTGCATTATTTATTACTAATCCAACAATTGGTGGATTGGTCATATATGAGATGGGGAGAAATGGAGGGGACCAAATTAAACTAGTCGAACATGAGGCATCAAATTGGTTTATTCGATTTAAAGTGCGACCTAGATGATAATTTGGTCAGCGATCACTGAAGGTTTTTACGAAGTAAAAAATAAAGTATTATTTGTTTAGTATTCACCTAAATTGCAAATTTGCAATAGAGAGGGTATCCAATGTTCTTGTTTAATTAATCCCTAACCCTAACCAAAAAATACTGTTCTTTATTGTGTGAACCTATAAATAGTTGTGAATCCATACTACGTTTATAAAATATGACTCGTTTGATTATAAATTATAGACCCGAAGTTTAACATATATCAAAAAGCTTACGTTATATATTTTTAGCTTGTTTATACATTTGGTGCTTCACGTTAGGTTATATATATTGGTTCGACAGTAGAGAAAAAGATACATATTGCATATTGTTTATCACACACACACACAAAAAAAGTATTATATTTCTGATTTCTCACGTTATATTTGAAGTAATTAATAATTATTACATAGTATGTAAGTAAACTGTACGATTAAAACCTAGGATTAGTTAAACTTAAACGCATAAATGGTTTTGTGAATGAACAACTTTAGCTACTGCATTATTACTAGACTAGCTAAAAGATTAAAGTGGAATTTTGTGGATTGGTCATATACTCATATGAATGAGATGGGGAGAGATGGAGGGGACCAAAACCTAGTCGAAGCATGAGGAATCAAATTGGCTTATTCGATTTGAAGTACGACTTAGATGATATAATTTGGTCTAATAGATCCACGACATATAAGACAAAATAATTGAAACTTAAAGAGGTGTTACTTAATTTGGCCAAATATTATAACATATCCAAAAGATCCATGAAAGTATAATGCCAACCAGGTATTAACAAATCCAAAATAAACTATATCCCTAATTTTAATAATAATAAACTCTCAAATAATAATTACATTGTTGTATGAAAGAGTGACAACACTATGTTGGGTATAAGTTGTTGCATGTGCAAGACCCGGAAAATAAGTATTATTCCCTTAAATTGACATATGAATGGTTAGGACAAAACGGAAAGTTCAAATGATGTTATTCGAAAGCAGTTGAACTCATTGATTCAAGAAAACTCATGTGGGTCATATATAATATTAAAAAGATCTGATTAGTTAACGAAATACTCGTCATAAAACCGTAGTAATCACCACTACCCCACTGGTTTAACGTATTTTTTGTTCTTAGTCGTCGACTAACAAATTGGTTCGAAAAGATCAGGACAGAAAAAGAAGATATATATGATGGTTTTGGAAAACGATGGGCATGAGACATAAAAACATTGCATACCGCATTACGCGAGTATGCACGTATATATTTAAATATCTCCAAGTTTAGAACAATCCATGATGAAGTTGTTTAATTATTCAGCAATATTATGATTATCATGTCATTGTCCCAATGTAGCAACAAAAAATCATTAACATGGGCATGTTTACTGTTTCATTATAAAACTTTTGAACATACAATATGCTATTTCATTATTTTTGTTATCTCAAAGAGGCACAAACACGGCTTTAAAGAATATATATATTTTAGTTGAAGTCAATAAGTGATAGACTGTGGTTATTTGGTCATTGCAGTATGCAGATGCAGAGTATGTGACCTTCAAAATTTGCCAAGGGATAAAAAAAAAAAAAACATTAGTATGTAGATAAATATCACTGAACATATCTACACTGCATTATTGTAGTAGTATATTGTGAACGTGTGGTAAGAGACATTATCAAAGAAAATTCCAAGGCGTCTAAATCCTAGTTTGTCTTCTTCAAGTGTTGGGGGATGAAAACAAAATAGTCAGACAGTGTCGTTTTACCTCTAACAGTAAAAATGGGCTCTAGTCGACACGGCCCACTATGTAAGCCCGAAAGAAGACCAAAGCTATGTCTACCACACGTGCGGGACCCGGTCAAAAGTCAAACTCTTGGTCGCACGTGTCCGTGTCTTTGAGCGGATATGTTGCATTGCAACTAGCCCGCCCACCCACACAAATCCATACACACGCTGCTACACCGACGTGATGTCTCTTGCGCCATCTCAATTTTTATATTTTCCGGATACACAAAACTTGTAATAATTGGTCATGCTCCGTTTTAGCAAATACATCAAAATCCAAATAAGTAATGTTCTGTTCCGTATGAAATAGATAGGTGCTTCTGCCACTGTTCTTTGATTCTTGCGAATGAGACTCCTTCGAAGGATATACTAAACAAATCCATTCTTTTTTTTTTCTCTATCTAAACATCCATATATCTATGCGTTTGAAATTCATTTTTTTATCTAGCCAAGTTCTTGTAATTTTTTTTTTAGTCCACTACAACTATTTTAGACACAATAACTATACATGAGGATGCTACGAAACCGTCACTCGATATCCAAAGTCTTAGAAATATCAACTTCATTGTAATAACTTGTAACATTTTGAGGGGTAAAACAAATTTGGTTCCTCTTTAAAAACACATTATTTTATCTTGGTGAACAATAAAGAGCAAAGGCTATGTTGTAAGTTAAGACAATGTCACGTGAAGGGCCGTGTGTTCAAACTGTTCATCGACTCTGGTAGGTCCAAGTCAACGCAAGCTTATGGACACTTGTTGAGATCTGAGAGGGTTATTATGGAGAAAACGGTAGTTTGAGTCCCCACAGACAGTAGCAGTGAACCGGTCGGTTCTGTGCCTGTGCGGGTTTGTTGGTTTTGTCTGTTTCCTCCTCTAGTGTTTTAGGGTCTCGTGCCTGAAAACTACAGTTTTCTTTTCCTCGAGTCCATTGTTGTTTTATCCCTGTCCCAAGTAAAAACTACACATTTTGATGCCGGGATCAAAAAGTATATAATTTGATTAAGATGAAGGGTGTAAAGTACAATTTTTACACTTTTGTTTTTGGTTTGTTATACAATCAGAATCTAAATACATCTGGATCATGATAAACAAGTTAAAGATTATACTAAAACTTTGACCTCTCTTCTTAGTAAAGGGAATATTAAATTCAGAAGCTGTACGTACAAACCTAGAAGGAAATTGGTAAAGATATACTATTTGTCAAAAGAAAAAGACATTATTAAAACAAAATACAAAGGGTTAAA
>NC_025694.1:6494824-6498046 GCF_000633955.1 Camelina sativa
TCTTGGTGAACAATAAAGAGCAAAGGCTATGTTGTAAGTTAAGACAATGTCACGTGAAGGGCCGTGTGTTCAAACTGTTCATCGACTCTGGTAGGTCCAAGTCAACGCAAGCTTATGGACACTTGTTGAGATCTGAGAGGGTTATTATGGAGAAAACGGTAGTTTGAGTCCCCACAGACAGTAGCAGTGAACCGGTCGGTTCTGTGCCTGTGCGGGTTTGTTGGTTTTGTCTGTTTCCTCCTCTAGTGTTTTAGGGTCTCGTGCCTGAAAACTACAGTTTTCTTTTCCTCGAGTCCATTGTTGTTTTATCCCTGTCCCAAGTAAAAACTACACATTTTGATGCCGGGATCAAAAAGTATATAATTTGATTAAGATGAAGGGTGTAAAGTACAATTTTTACACTTTTGTTTTTGGTTTGTTATACAATCAGAATCTAAATACATCTGGATCATGATAAACAAGTTAAAGATTATACTAAAACTTTGACCTCTCTTCTTAGTAAAGGGAATATTAAATTCAGAAGCTGTACGTACAAACCTAGAAGGAAATTGGTAAAGATATACTATTTGTCAAAAGAAAAAGACATTATTAAAACAAAATACAAAGGGTTAAATCTCCAACCATCGTTGTTTTCTAATTATCAATGACACACACAAGAATGGGTTGTGACATGAGACAAGACAACCTTATCTTTAACGTCAGTGGCGCAGTAGTACTCAAGTACAGTTTATCATTATTGCAAACATTTAACGGTAAATTCTAAACTTTGTCGACACAGGAAAAAATATAAGTACCATACACTGCACTTGTTCAATATTGTTGGGTGTTGGGTCTCTATCTGTAAAAATGTCAGACGTTTTCCTTTTTTTTCTTTCTTGTAAAGGTGTGTTAAAAGAGTCGTCGCACTATCTCAGAACATTGTCTTTATCTTCTCACCACGAAAATATATGCATTGATAATACGTACGTGCTTCCATTATTTTTCCCATACAACACAAGTATCTAGCAACTCTTTACTTTATTTTAACATTCGGTGCATTAGCTTTATTTTAACATTCGGCGCATTGTAATTTTGAAATTTTGATAGTTTGTGAAATACAAATCAAACTAAAAAAACTTTAATTGGATCGAACTATAAAAGCTAATAGTTTGACCCAAAAAAACGAAGAAATTAAAGATAATATATAGTTAACATTGCTTGGATGGTCATATAGTTGGCTATATCTCTATCGGGAGAAAGTGAGAGATCAATAATAACCTACAAATAAAAGTTTTGAGGGGTGATGTTTAAAGAGAAAAGAGTATGACATATGCAACTAAAAAAAAAGATCAAAATATTTATCATTACAAAATGTCGATATGTGGATTAATTTGTTTGTGTCAGTGTCATTCAAAGAGAACCACCGTTTATTATTCTATACGTACGAGTTTTTTATTTTTTAAAAATTAAGTCTGTCAACGTAACAATAATTCCAGGCCAGTGTTGTGTTGTCTTTTGATGCTCATATAGGGAACAGTTGTATCTAGACTTGATTTTCTTTTCTCATATCTATCTCTTGCTATCTCTCTCTTGCTACGTTCAAGATGATAATCTTAAAATCTGAAAGAAAAAAAAATAGTATGGGAATTATTTCTTGTGGATGAGTCATTCTATCACGTACGTTGCTTCTTTTCTGATCATGCTCATCAGAGGTAAAAATTATTGTCTGTGTTTTTATTAAATAAAATTATACAATATCTATATTATGTAAAGCCATGAAAAGAATACACGAAAAACATAAAAATGTCGGATATATCTGACATATATTTTATGATTTTGAAACTGTATTATTAGTTTAGTGACTACAAAATGTCAACTATTGTCAAGTTATAAGCAATAATCAGTTATTTTCCAGTAAAACCATGAAGTTGTTAGTCCTTTGTCCATTATTTGTTTTATATCAACTCATATCCATGACTTTTTTCTTGTGTGTTTGTAAAACTCAATTATGATTTTGCTTTTGCTTTGTTAAGCAAACCCAAAACGAGTAAAGGTCACAATGTTGTTATAATAATAAATTCCGTTTCTTCTTTCGACAAAATCATCTTAGCAAATTGCAATTTTATGTTTGCTTGTAAAGGATAAAGGTCCAAAACAATAACGCATTAAAAAAATTAGAAATTTTAGAGGCTCGAGAAAGTAGTGATGGAGAGAAGAACATAGATTTGGTTGGAGAAAACATGATTTTGCCTTTTGTACAACTGGTTTTCAAATCCAGAGGGACTATGCATATTGAAAAGCATTACTAAAAAAAACAAAACAAAGAACTAAAAATTAAACTAACATTAAAATTAGAGAAGACATCATTTGCAAGTCCCAATCCTTCTACCTCAAAGAGAGTCTCTTCTTCACATTCCTTGATCTTAGTTACTTCCCCACTGTTTGTGACCAGGAACCCATTTAGGACACTTGGGGCTGAAGTAACTATCAACAACCCTTGAGTTCAATAGCTCGATGATCGGAGCAAACTTCACACATCTCGGTGTCTTATACTGATTAATCGATGCTCCCAGGCTGATTGCATAATCCATGAGTTTATCAAACGTTCCTGGCTCAACAATCTTGATCTCTAGCGGGCCTATGGACTTGTCACTAACCCTTCCTTGTCTATAAACAGTGCTGAGTGACTCTTCTACGGTTAAGCAGCAATCCTCAAAGACCGAAGGAGGGATCGGTGTGTTTCCATCCAAACATAGTTCCCAAAACAGGACATAATGACCGGGGATAGAACTTGTGTCTGCATAGCTTGTGTACTCAGAGAGCGAGGCATCGAATGGAACGAGGTGTGTCACTGCGTTCTTGACCGCGTTCTGAAGCTCAACCTCGTCGGTCTTGTCGGAATCTATGCTCAAGACCACATTCTTGCGACATATGAAACTGAATTGAGGCGCTTTGTTCTTGAAACCAGTCACTCGCAACAAATCACCAACTCTGTATCTGCAAAGGCCTGCAACAAAATCACAAAACTTAGATTAGACTCTTGACATTTTTAATCTTTTTAATATTAGGTCATTCGTCTTTTTTTGTCTTACCGGCGTAAGTGGTGACAACAAGCTCATACTCCTGACCGAGCTTGACGTCAACTAGATCAACAAGCTCCTGTTGCTCTTTCTCAGTGAGTGCTTTAGGAAGGTTGATGGAGTTAGTCACACCGTTGTTTCTATGAACAGGCAAGAACTCGAA
>NC_025694.1:6498353-6499585 GCF_000633955.1 Camelina sativa
TCTTCTACGGTTAAGCAGCAATCCTCAAAGACCGAAGGAGGGATCGGTGTGTTTCCATCCAAACATAGTTCCCAAAACAGGACATAATGACCGGGGATAGAACTTGTGTCTGCATAGCTTGTGTACTCAGAGAGTGAGGCATCGAATGGGACGAGGTGTGTCACTGCGTTCTTGACCGCGTTCTGAAGCTCAACCTCGTCGGTCTTGTCGGAATCTATGCTCAAGACCACATTCTTGCGACATATGAAACTGAATTGAGGCGCTTTGTTCTTGAAACCAGTCACTCGCAACAAATCACCAACTCTGTATCTGCAAAGGCCTGCAACAAAATCACAAAACTTAGATTAGACTCTTGACATTTTTAATCTTTTTAATATTAGATCAATCGTCGTTTATTTCTTACCGGCGTAAGTGGTGACGACAAGCTCATACTCCTGACCGAGCTTAACATCAACTAGATCAACAAGCTCTTGTTGCTCTTTCTCAGTGAGTGCTTTAGGAAGGTTGATTGAGTTAGTCACACCGTTGTTTCTATGAACAGGCAAGAACTCGAAGTAAGCCATGGTTGGTATGAGCGTGTAAGAGACTTCGCTGGGTTTGCAGAGTGGCCTGAGGTTCACACCAAAGTAACACTCGGAAGAAGCATACATTGTGCAGACAAGAGGCAAGCCGTTGCTGTAGTAATCCAAAGTTGGAATGTACTGAGACATTGTCCCAGTCACGATCACATCCACATACTTTGTGTTAGGCCACAGCCTTGTGATAATCCCTTGCCAAGACGATTTCTTGCACTCAAATTCCACGAAATCAGCGAGCTTTGGGCTAGGTTTAAGGATCTTGGCGACAGCCTCACGCACTGAAGGATCGGTGATCAGGGCACTTAGAGTACCGGTTCTGATGTCACGGACCAACTCGGTCCAGTGCTTCTCAAGAAACTTGATGGCTCTGATGAATCCAGAGGCGAAGACAGCTCCGACTCGAAGAACCTCCTGGTGTTGGCATAAGCCACAGAGCATCTGAGAATACATGCTCTGGTAAGAGTCAGGGCAAAGGATGGTCTCGTTGGGGCTAGTGTAGGTGGTGTAAGGGTCGTAAGGTCTTTCTTTGAAATGGGAAGATTTGTAGTAGCTGGTTAAGACAGGACGAGCAGGGAGGCCTCCAGGTGTCTTGGATTCGGACTTGATGAACAAGAAATACATCCCTTTGCCTTTGTCGAGACCAGGAACAAACTG
>NC_025694.1:6500595-6519789 GCF_000633955.1 Camelina sativa
ATGTAACCTGGTGAGGAACTCAGAGATGGGTTTGGAAGAGAGGATAAGGGATTTATCACCATTAGCGATCCTGTTGATCTCAGGCTGGATATCTTCGTAAGTAATAACAGGCATGACGTTTTTGAAAGTCTCACGGTCTGTGCGGCCGTTGNACTCATCACAGGCATCAAGAGACTGTAGAGGAGTGATCTTCTGTCTAGCTCCTCTTCGATTGTTGGCATTAGCTTCCTCTCCCCACCAGATGTCCCAGAGCTGTCAAAAAAAAAGAACATATATAAATGCTTTGTTAGCCTCTAAACATTTTTGAGAAATTTCAGGNTCAACTGAAGCTTTTGCTTGTTCTTTTGGTCAAGCGTCATCAGATCGAAAACCTCTAAAGACTCGTGTTTTGGTGCCTCAGGCATGGTTTTTGGTTTGAAGAGAGAAGAAGTTTTTGAGATGGATAAGTAAAGTAGATAAGCTTCTGTATGGTTTTTTTTTTCTTTTTTGCAAAGCTTTTAGTGTGTGAGGAAGACAGAAAGAGAAGGGTCGATATATATATATAGAGGAGAAGAACGAAAGGCAAGGTGAAAAAAAAAAGTATACAAATACAATGGAGGAATAGAAGGGTATAAACGTCATTTGCTAACCAGTTAATTCAGGAATTTAAGTGAACGTCATTTACTATTCGTGCTTTTAATTAATTAATTTAATTTTTTTACATATTACAAAAAGAGAATGCGACTCTTTCTTTTTTTGAGTTTTTCTTTCCGTAATGGTCAAAACCTGTACTGGATGGATAAAGAAGGTCTATAGTAATGACATCTATAGTACTTATATAATTCATACACTTTCATTTAAAATACATATATTATAGAGTATAGTTGAGCTGACTTGAGCATATAATTGTGGAAGATTTTTGTAGTGTTGCATTGTTCTTGTTTCGTTTTTGCATAGTTTGTTAAGAAATTTTCACTTCACATACGAACAAAAACTTAACTTCAAAAGCAAAGAATTACAATTGTCGAGAGGAGGCAAATACTATAGCCGTTACTCATCAAGTATCAAAATACTTTGAATTAAAGTTTGAATTCTACAATAATGCATGTTTGATGCAATACTTAAGTCTAATTATATCAGTCATCTACATCATGGAGAATACAAGTAATTAAAAATCCCATTAAACTATCTCAATCAGACAAGATACTTAAATAGTATGACAATATTAATATAAAGTGTCCATCCATAACAACAGGGGAGTGAGAGATGAGAGAGGCACGGATTTAAATAACGGGGGTAATTGTATACTACCCGGTTGACCAGCATTACAAAACCGGCAATATCCGGTTAATCCGCAGTAATCTCGTACGGGGTTGTCCCACAAATCACCGGCAAACCCAACTTTAACCCTCCTTTTGTTTCTTTTAAATACCGTAATTAAGCTAAAACCATAATCATCTCTCAAAAACGGCGTTCGCTGGGAATTTCTCGCGTTATTTCGGCGAGAACAAGTAGAGAGAGAGGTGTGTGTGGGGGACCAGACAGCTGGACTCCAAACTTGATAGGTTGACACGGGTACGGGATTTGTTGCTGTTTGTACTAGTTTGGTGCCTTCACGTTGTTTATTTTGAACCCTTTTTTTTTTTTTTTGCGTTATCAATTTGTTTTGTTCATCATCCATGTAAATCAAATGAGTAGAGTTCAACATTTTTTTGTTGGGTGTGAACACATTTCTATTGTATTTATTTAAACACAATCAACGTGAAACATTTAGATAAGCTCAGCGGAATAAATACATAATTAAATTTTTATTAATACTATATACTATATTGCTTAGTGTCTAGAACTGAATCTTTACTAACTAATCGTACGTGTTTGAGATTCGGTTTTTAGTTTTGAAGAACCGCATTGTGATTAATCTTGGAGTTATATTATATTTTTGTTCTACTTTTGAAAAAAAAAATATTCGTGTTTCGTTTTAGAATGTGCTGTTATGTAGTTTATGAACATGCTATAGAAACGCAGGGCAAAGGAATCCACTGAGTGTATGTAACTAGTAACGTCTACGTAAGAATGTTTTTTTTCAATAAAAAAAAAGAAAAGAAAACGAAATTCTCAATTTTAGATAAATATGTATATATGAACATATAATTGATTTGATTAAGCAAAAACTAATGGCTAATGTGTGCTGTGATCTGCTATGGAAATTTAAGAGTAGTACGCTATGTAGAGACGTCTACGTACGTACACATGCTACTCTTTAATCAATTATACGTACTACGTACGTAGACGTCTACATAGCGTACTACTCTTAAATTTTCCTTTACATCCTATCGGTATTTTCAATGATGAAATGAATTTTCAACTACCAAGTGTATATCTTTTAGATTTACAGCATTTGGGAAACATTATAATCGTGGGTTAATTAAATTCCATACAAAGTCTTGATTGGACAACTCGAGCGACCCATGAACCGTTTCGATCGTTCAGTAACTATAGCTAGATAGATACCAAGGACGGGTCATATTAAAGTACCATAACATTCAGTTCTATACAAAAAAGCATCCGCATGCAAGAAATGCCAGTTTGGCCTGTTAAATAAAGAAATTATTCATTAGAATTAAATTTACGATATTTTAAAGAATTATGTATTGTACAAATAGAAAACACTCGTCATCATTCTTGTAAATATTAACGGTTCCTGGTTTTAATCCTAAACTTTTTCGGGCTAATACTTTGTCTTTTTTATCGATCGTTGGTATTTTTTCCGATTAATACTCTTTTTCTCTCTCTGATTATCAAAACTATAATTATTAGGCACACCCTTTCGTGATCATGTATTACAAAACTCTCTTTATTTTAAGGAATTTTGGTTTTCACAGAGATTATCCCAACATGCCACGCGGGTGTTCCCCCAACCCAAAATTAAGTGTGGGCAGGTGCCACGAAGGATGATGCAGTGTAATACTCAAAACGAAGAAAGGACGTTTAGGAGTTTCAAATCAAGCTCTAAAGACTAAAAGCAATCCGTACTCTCTCACACTCTTCGTTTGTGTGCTTAGTAATAGTAATCCCTAATTATAATACGGAACCTTGTGGAGTCCGCGGGAGACACCGACTGTCATTAATACCTTTGACCTGTTGACTTTTAAAATATCGTCTTCCAAGCTTTTCTGTTTTCCCAATTCTAATTAACGTTCTCAAAGTTAGTTTCTCTCCCTCAAACCTTATTGAAGTAAATGACATTTTCTTTCTAAATCATGATATATGCCAGTACGTACCGTACCGCAATGAAAAACTGAAAACATAGTAAAACCCTTTTTTAAAAATATTCATAAGTAAAGTCTTTCCTTGCTATCATTCTAGTTCTCACATCCAATGATAAAATGAAAACAGATTTTGGTATGTATATAGTGTATTAGTGTGCCTTAATGGCAATGCATATATTATAGTTTTACACATACATATATATTTCGCATGGATGCACGAGATGAAAAACTATGGGAACATGTAACTAAAGCTGTTATTAAGCTAATCCTTTGTAAATAACAAGTTGTCGAGCTTAATTAAAAATGACGGTGTTATACAAACGTGCATGTGTATGGTTAAATCTTGAAAATGGCTTTACATGGCCTCGTATTAGGGTACAAGATAGAGAGTATTTTCCTTTATTTAAGGTGATAGGTTATTATTAATAGTTTAATTACCATGTTGTAAATATCTAAGTACGTATTTAATTATGGAAACCAATAATGTGGTCCTTCGCTTATTTGTATATCATACTTTTTCATTTCAACCAAAAAAGTAAGTGTATATAGTAATATTCTTGTTTCCTTCGTAATAATGCTGTCAAAGTCCTAGTTTGTGTACACATTATATATCAACTTTTTTAAGGAGTTCGTAGTTCATAAATATCAGGTCTAACATAGTGTATTAAATTGTGTAGATTGTGAAAGTAATAATAAAAAACAAGGGTTACAAAATTTATAGTAACATAGAGAGTTTGTAACCTTGCCAAAAAATAATAAAAAACAAGGGTTACAAAATTTAGTATCAATCAATCGGGTTAGATATTATCTAATCCAAAATTTACAAAAGAGCCATTAAGACCGTTTTGATTTGAAAATTTTTCACCATATTATATGTGAATGTGTGTGTAGGAAACGTGAAGGGAGGATCGTGTCACCGACGAAGACGATAAATATATGGAGTATGCTTATCAACTCTACCTAAAATAAGAACAAGATAAATGATGAAATGAATAATGGGACACTAATGAAAGTTGATTGGTTAAGGAAATGGCTTAAGAAACCACATGAAAAAAGTGCCTACGCTTTCGCTTTGACAGTACAAAAGAACTTCGGAGAATGTGTTTTTTTATTTTTTGTTATATCTCTCCATATTCTCTCATCTTTTGATGCAAATCAAATCTAAATGTAGTTAGGTGACATAAATCATGGGATTTTCAATATGTAGATATTTGTGCATGTGTGTATAACTATAATATAATCCTTAAACTTTCTTTAGCTTTGAAGCATCATGCTTATAAATTATAGTAAATAAGGAGACAGGTCACTAATGATGGAACCATTCTATTGCAACAAGCCAACAACACAGCTTTTATTGTTAGTCTTTTTTCTTTCTTTTTGTTAAAAGACTTTAAATTAGTAGTTAGTTGATCTTGATCGTTCTTTTCCTAAACTAATTTTAGAGATAATAACTAATAACATTGTTATATTGGATCGGAATTAAATTTCAATAAATAAGAATCAATCAATAACAACACAACATAGGAGGGATAAATGTAAAATCTACAAGTATAATCAAGAAACTCTACGATGAATTTTGATACACAGTAAAATTTTACAATATATCCTGTATTCTATTTTGTCATCAAACAAACTTTTTTTCTTTTGATACAAATTGCTAATTACCATAATATTGTTTTACAAAATATTGTTTTTGTTATTATTTAGTCTAATAAGAAATTATGGATTCAACTTTTCGAGCATTATTTGATGCGATGTGGATTGGGAGGCATGAGTCATGACATCATTTATTGGTTTGGAAATAGATTCGTTCGTGGGAGAAGAAAGTAAAAGGTTTATATAAGAATCCATATGTCAAAAAGTGAATGGAGATGTTTTAGTTTTATCCTTATCTTTTGACTATTTGAGAGGTACCTATTATAGTAACCCACTAAAATAGGGCAAAAAAGCTCTTGAGATTGAAAGAAGCATTGACGATTTGCGTTTCATGTCTTCTCTCGTTTGTCTTCATTACTCTATTATTTATTTCATTCTACTTTTGCCCTCTAAAAGTTTTATTTACTCATTTGGATAAAAAAAAAAATTCTAAAGAAGTATAATAATGAATGCATTCTCACATAATATAATTGGTCTGTATGTCTCCATGACTCCATCTATCAATTGGTTTCATCATATCGATTTGGGCGAAGTGAGTTAATTAGTTACATATTTCTGCAAACGGTTAAAAGATTTAACGTTTTGGGTGAACTTAAAAGATAAACATTTTTGAGAAAGATTCAAGGTATGTTTATATGCTTTTGTACGCACATATACACTTTTATAGTTTACCAGTCCATCAATATATATGTTACGTTATCATTTGCATTAATGTAACATCCCTGACAACAATCCGAAGGACAAAACTGTTTATTTTTTCAAATACTGATTGTTAATTTGTTATCATAATAACTATCCTAATACATTTGACTGATATTACTATTAGTGTATGTATATCCGATTGCGCGCGAGTACGTATCGTTTTTTTTTTTTTTAAAAAAGGGCTAGACTGTGAGTATTACGTTTAGTTAACTCTTTTAGTTTTATGTTAAGTACTACTTGTACTTATTGATGGCTACATAATCATTGATTAGGGCTGGGAAGAGTCCATGAGTCACCAATGCTTAGGGAATTTTTTTGGGTCAACGTTTTAAGGGATTTTGTCTCTAGATTGCTCTGGTTACCTATGTATATATATATATATATATAGCTATGTAGGGAGTTCAAAAATACAACAATTTTTTTATGTATTTGTAATTTGGGTTAAAGCCATCACTGGTTTTGGGGGTCAATTGACTCAAATCCACCTTTTATATACTATTCGACTTTTAATATGTTTTCTTTTCTCGCATGAGAAGGCGGTCGAGTCAATCAAATATTTAATTTTTCATAGTCCAATCGACCGATCGTATCTTCTCATAGTTGCATATCACTTTTCTCAAACCTTCATATAGACTTGAAAGCAGGGACTTGGACACATATTTTTCTTCAGAAGAAGATTGAACATCTCGCCGTCATCACCATATAGGGTTTTCTTCTTTTCCTTTTCTGGTAACCTGTACATCTATTGTTTTGTGCGAATATTTTGGAACAAGTTGGTTTCTAATTTACTAGTAATTGCTTCTTAATTTTTTAGGTTAATCAATAAGACAATGTTTATGATAATCTGCTATTAAAATATCTCATTTATTTGTTGTTCATGTCTTTATCTAGTAAGGGAATAACACATAAAACTGATCAGTCGTTTTTTATATATAGTAAAAGACTAAAAGGGTTGGATTAAATATCTTAAATAAGACCATATGATTTGAGTAAGAACACTTTAAGACAACAAAGTTTATTACACAACTAACAGAATTGATGGGTATGGACATAAATCACATGCTACTAACCAATAAAATGAGTGTGTCGGTTTTCACCTTTTCAATATTTCATTACACTCAAAATATATAATATATGATAATTTTTTACCGGCCATGATTAATTAGCTTTACTTCCCATTAAGTAGTTAGAAAGCTTCATGGGCGAGGCTAGGATTAATATTCATGTGTCTAAAAAAAAGTTGACAAGATGGGTCATAAAGAGGGTAACACAATTAAACTCGCTAAAAGATTATCTATGAATGTAACATCTGAATTTTAATTATATTATACTCATATCCACTTTTTATTTTATCTTCGTAGCTTACATCACATCAATGTCGTCGTACTTAATATATTGGAAAATCAGTTTGAAGCATGACTAGTAATTTACTTGCCTAACGTACGTTTTTCATCAATTTGACTGTCGTTTCACTTATTCACTTAACGTTTCAAATGAACGTATCGTAGCCACTATAATGGGTTTTGATCAGTTAGAAGAATATCAGGAATATAACACTAAATTCGTATCTAAATAAAATACTTAGTAAGCTATTTTAAAATATTAGCATGCAGAAAACAGAGTTCCTCATCTTATTCGTGCATAGACCNTTTTTTTTTTTTTTTTTTTTTTTTTTTTTTTTTTTTTTTTTTTTTTTGTCAAAGTTATGAGACCATCTTTAATAAATATACATCCCTAAAAGAATGAGAGAAATGAAACATCACGACACATACAACGTCGCCATGTACGATAAAAGTTATATAGATATCATATCACACAGATAATAAAACAGATCGTGAAAGTTTTTAAAGTCACTCTGAACAAACAAAATTCGCCTGTCAAATAAATTGTTTACTTTATTTCGATTGATCTAAAATTAACTATTGTACGGTGGACATATCGAATAGCAGTTCTGTTAATAAATTTAGGATGTCCAATCACTTTTGTATGAAGTTGTAGTAAACTACTTTACTTGATTAATATTTGAGAAACGAAAACAGAACAGGTCCAAGTCTTTCTCTCTCCTGTGAGGATACTTACGCATATATTAATCAAGATTCAAGAACATGTTGGACGACTTAAGATTATTATTATTTTTCTAGATAAAGTTGAAATGAGCAAGTGGGTATTTTAGGCAAGTTAATATCCAACAGTGAGAAGGTGAACTTGGGTCTTAAGGTCATAAGAACTTTTAAGCCCATTATTCATTCGTGTCCCCAATAATCATAACCGATGGGTCCATGCACTGATGCACGTAGCAAACACCCGCTTCACCCACAACGAAAACTACAACCACAACAACGCACAATTGTAGCAACTTTTCTTCTTAGGAAAGAAATGAGTTCGTACGTGTCTTTTAGTTGATTTCCTTTCATTCATTATTTACATTTTGCATGTCCAATTTTAGGTTACTTACGGTGTTGTTGGATTCCATTTAACTTCCACTGAAAACAAAAAGTTTCAAGGTAACTAAACTTGATATCCATTGAAATCACAGTTTCAAGATTATTATCCAACAAAAAAAATGACTATTTAATTGCTATTTCATTCAGTTTTATTCGGGTGAAATTTATTCATTAAATACCAACCATTTGTTATACTAAATGAAATCTCATAAGCTTAGAACTATACTATGAGCTACAATTGGGATCTTGGCCTAACAAAAAGCAACAACTACTAAAGAGCACTTATATGATACTAAGATACTTACTATACATATAAGTTGAGCACATATAAGCTTTAGCAATTGGTTATTGGGTGACCATTCATAAAATTATGCGAGAATAGTTGAGCGTTTTCTATAGTAAAACAAACACTAATTGATCGTATCACCAAAAACTCTGATCTGGTTGATATATAATCATAACTACATCGAGCGTTGCAAAGAACTTTCATCAAGAAAACAATCGAAGGTGAACAAAATACGAGTTGTTAAGTTGAATATTACTATGATCATATATGGTAAAAAGATTTTAAGCTTTAAAGGGTGGGCCAATATAATGTTGGGAGAAGCTCTTGGGCTGTCGACTTAGTGCGATCACTTGGAGGAAGGAGACGAAGATGATTGAAGGTGATGATATAATATATAAGAAGGAACATTTTAATTTTCTTTTAAAAAGAATGTTTTCTAAATTGGGTTGTCAAGATAATATTCCCTTTATTGTTGAATCGTGGTGTGTGTTGCAGTCATAGATTCTTTTAGTACTAATGAATATACTATAGGTTTGGTGGTTATTGTGGATTTATGTGTGCGTGGCAGTAATATGAGTGGGTATAAAAGATAAGGGTCTTTTATGTGTCCCCATGACGAGATTTGTGTCTGTGTAAGACCCAAATATTCCTACTTTTTAGTCACTGACACCACCCACCACTTCATCATCACCTTGTGAACATTTACTTATATATATATGCATGTATGACTGTGTTATGTAAAGGAAAATGAATATGCAAAGTCCATCCCACATGAGGAAAATGAATTTTGAATCAGAACTGTTTGAACGTAACTGGGTTTAACCAAGAATAGTATTCAATTGATGCTAAGGTACAATAAGTTGGCCCTAATAACTTATTTACGATCTGAAGTTGTAACAAAAAAAATAATTGTAGTGCTAATGATGATGAGTCACAATGATTATTTTCCTTCGTGAAATGACTTATGAGATGAGCTTCTTTCTCTTGTCCAATAAAGAGTGTGGTTATGGCCCGGCCCGAATGGGATCAGCCCAACCCTCTTAAGTGTTACATTTACAATGTGTACCCGAAGTCGTAGAAACCTTCTGAAGTGATGTGGAAGAAGACAAAACATACACAACAGTGAGCCAAAGATAAAGAAGATTCTTGAAAATGAAATAATGAGAGGTTTTGAGAAAAATAAAAGAAACCACACGAGTCGTAGATTTCAACAGCTATCTCTTGGCTGTTCTTAAGATTTCTTTCTTCGCCTGTCTTATAGAATAATGTTTGCATAGCAAATTTATCTGCTCCTCTTATTTACATTCAAATGCATGATGATTGTATAATAACGCCAATATAGCAATGAAATCGAATCCTACCAAATCTAATAATATATGCCAAAAAGATTTTTGAAAAAGTTATCTGTCTAGTAGTTTTCCAATTGTCAAAAGTACATGAAGAATATTGACAACAAACCAATGGAAACAAACTAACACACTATCATTAAAATATTTTACAGACAAAATAGTTTTAAAACTTATCGTTACGAGCCAAAAAGATTAATAAATAATTTATTCAGACTGTAAGCTCTTTTTGGCATTTCGAGAAGAAGAGAGGAGATGATGGAGGAAAGCAAAACGAAGACGTATTGCGTGACTGGTGCAAGTGGATACATCGGTTCTTGGTTGGTTAAGTCTCTTCTTGAAAGAGGCTACACAGTTCATGCCACTCTCAGAGATCTTGGTATCCTCTTGTTTTATCAAAATCGAATTTTAAAGTGTCTTGTTTATATCGAACCTCAGGAAGAACGAACCTTAAAGAGCCTTTTAAAATACATATATGCACTATAATAGTCGGTTCTTTTTTTACTAAAATTTGGAGACTGTTTTGTAAATTTGGTTTGAAGTCTTCTCGGTTAAACTAATTAAACGCTTCTTCCGCTGCTGACAGCAAAATCTCAATATTTTATATCCAAATGGAAGGAAAACGAACGGCTTAGATTATTCCGAGCGGATCTTCAAGATGACGGCAGCTTTGATGACGCCGTCGAGGGCTGTGACGGCGTCTTCCATGTCGCCGCTTCCATGGAGTTTGATATCTCATCCGATCACGTCAATCTCGGTATACATCTTTTCATTGCACACGCTCCTTTTTTTTTTTTTTTGAGTACATTGCCTATACCGGATCTAACCGTTAATATCGCAATTTAACCGAGACAAACCGGATTTTGCTGGAATAATATAGAGAGTTATGTCCAGAGCAAAGTCATAGATTCGGCGATAAAAGGCGTACGGAATGTACTAGGTTCTTGTCTAAAGTCAAACTCAGTCAAAAGAGTTGTCTTCACATCGTCCATCAGTACTCTCACTGCCAAAGATGAGAATGAACGGTTAAGATCTGTCGTGGATGAAACTTGCAAGGCTCATGTTGATCATGTCCTTAAAGCACAAGCTAGTGGATGGGTAAAATACTATTACAAACCAATAGTATAATTTCATTACATGTTAATCATTGTTCCAGCGTCATTTACAGGTTTTAAACTTCGTATGTGCTACAGATTTATGTACTATCGAAGCTCGTATCAGAGGAAGAAGCATTTAGATATGCAAAAGAGAGAGGAATGGATCTTGTTTCAGTCATTACAACTACTGTTTCTGGTCCATTCCTTACTCCTTCTGTCCCATCAAGCATTCAAGTTCTCTTGTCCCCAGTTACAGGTGTGTGTATATATTAATTTTTTTTCCAAATGATCATATAGAAGTTAAAGGGTTTGGCTTAAACTATAACCATTTTGATTTATTTACATTGTATAACTAAAACAGGTGACTCAAAGTTGTTTGCGATATTATCAGCTGTGAACAAAAGAATGGGTTCGATTGCTTTAGTACACATTGAAGATATCTGCAGGGCTCATATCTTTTTGATGGAACAACCAAAGGCTAATGGTCAATATATATGTTGTGTTGACAATATTGATATGCATGAGTTGATGGTTCATCACTTCTCTAAGGAATATCTTTGTAAAGTTCAAAGGTAATTAAGTTCTACAATCGTGAATGCTTTTATCAATTCTTCTTTGTTTTAGACTAAAGATTTTAGAAAACTATTATTCTTGATTTATAGGGAAAATGAAGATGACGAAGAGAGACGATGTATGAAGCCTATAATTTCTTCAAAGAAGTTAAGAGAATTGGGGTTTGAATACAAATACAGTGTTGACGAAATTGTTCATCAACCAATTGATGCTTCCGTTAGTTTTAAGTTTCCTACCTTGAACCACAAACTCAAGCAGTGATAATGTGAGATCAGCAACAATTGACTTCTCTGTTTTGCTGGATTGAACTATTGTGATAGAATCTCGTAGGATCCAACTCAAATACTGAATCAATATTCAATTAACTCTTCACCAAAGATTACAAAACTAAGAGAAACGTAACGGATGAACAAATACTCAATCTAAGAAGTGATGATCAACATTGATCATCCCAATCACATCGCAAGGGTCTCAAGCACATCGCAAGAGGTTTTACAACTCAGATTAAGCATAACTGAATCGAATGGAGAAGACCTCTCTTTTATTGATCCAACTGCAAAGCCTCCTCTCTGTTTGAAGTCTTTGCTTCATTATTTGTTTTGCTCCACGTCAGCAGCCACAAATCATATGTTTCTTCTTCTTCTTTATGTAATAGATATGATAAATCATATCAATACTTCCCCCTTTGAAAACAAGCTTGTCCTCAAGCTTTGTAAAAGAAAGAAACCACCATCTTATGAATCATTGTGGTACTGCTTATCTAGCCACTCCTTAGGATCTGGTTCTTGTTTATACTTGAACATCCAAGGTTTAGGAACCCTTCTCTGTTTCTGTATTTGTTGTAGATGAATGTGCAGCATATTTCTTTTGGTGTTACTCGCTGATATAAGTGTTGGTGCCCACAATAGGTGATCCACGGCTAGTATATTCTGATTGGAAGAAATTTCCTCAAGAGCTATGCTTTCAATTCTCAGCTTGTTCTCAAGTAGTGGAAATAGAGCTCCCTTTAAATAATTGTGAACCTTTGTTCTCAATTCTGCCCAGTAGACCAGATCCGGTCTTGTCCAATTACACACTAGAAAACTATGATGAAACATCAACATCTCATTCTCCAAATCTGTGGCAGCCTCTCCATGACTTCCCCCACTGAGAGCTAGCTTGTGCTCAAGCTTGGAATGAGGAAACAAACACTCCCTAACAGCAGTTTGTAACACACTGGTAAGTCCTAAAAGTGATTGTACTATAAACACGATCATTGGTGTTTTATTTACAGCTCGAACCCATAGCATTCCCTGAGCAAACACTACATCAATATCACAATCAGACTGTGAAGCTCCAAAAGGAAAGACAATATTGTCTTTGTGACCTCTACAAATTGGAGAAAGTGCATACTGTGTTTTATGAAACTGAAATTGTATTGCAACCTCCTTTTGCTTAATTCCTTGTGAAACAAGAGCTCTATTCCTGCTGCTGAAAGCTTTGAATTTAAACCACCAATTCTTGCACAATTTCCTCCTCCACAAATCTGAAACCCAACTTTAGTTGTTCTTCAAGTTTAACAACACATTGCAACACCCAAACTGATGTATTCTTCTTAAATCATTTCGCTTCCCTGTGACTTCAAAACCAAATTTGAAATCTCTTGATGCGACTTTATCTTTGTACTTGAATTTCCAGGTTTTAAGAAACTTCTGTTTCCGAAAATTGTGAAAGATTCTCGCAACCATAAAGTCTCGCAACACATACACAGCCTACAACCAAGTCACAAACTCCTTTTCCAGTGTTAAACCCAACAAACAATGTAACTGAGAAATGTGATGGATAAGTGGGACGTTGACATCAAGAAGTTGCTGCAGCGCTATCTCATCAAGACTAACATGGAGTATAGATTTACCATTAATATCTCGACAACCTTTCTTTGATTCCTTTCCAGAAAAAAACATGGGCTTCATATCACCCTGTAGAAGGTTTTTCATGCCTCTTGGATCATGCAACATCCTCAGCTTACACATAACCCGTGACATGTGAGCTTGTTTATGTAGTCTCGGGTGTTGAGTTCTACTCTTCCTCACCAATCCAATGTTAGCACTAGAACAATGATATCGAGACTTGATAGTACTTGATTCAATGACTTGAAGCAGAGCCATTTGTGACATGTTTCTTGGTAGAGTCATGTTTTTGAACTTGAATCTCCAGGATTTGAAAAACTTTCTCTGCTTCTGCCGACGTGTTAGTCGTCTAGGCGTTTGAGCAAACAGTTGGTGTGCACTGTTGTTAATGGTGACACAAGTGGATTGTGATCGATCTTCTGCCAACAACAGAGATGGTACATCCTCCCTAATATCCAATGACTCAGTGCAAACCCTAAAGCTAGGGCTAGGTTCCAAAGTACAAGATGGTACCTGAAGATCCTGAACGCAATCAGTCCCCATGTTTGATCCAGCTTTTGATTCAACATCTAGAATCGAATCAATTGTTTGAGCAACCTCTGGCATCGAAGGCGCAATCACCTTTGATGGAGAACAATTCTGAGCTGGATCAAATCGAGCTAACAATCTGCACTGCAAATCAATCCAATCCAGAAATTCGCTCTTGTGGTTTTCCAAAAAAAACCATGTCCATGCATCTCCTTCCAAACTCAAGGCTACCAAGTCCAGTTTATCCCTATCATGATATCTACCAACACGGAAAAAACGGTCGACCTCAGAGAACCACTCATATGGATCAAAAACTGGCATCTCGATCTGATGAAGTGAGCTCGATCGATTCTCCAAAGGCAAATTTCCAACATCTGACAAATGCGGAGGTGATGCAGAAGAATACGATACCTGCTGCGAGATCTGAGATGTTTTCAGCTGTTCATGTTGTTTTTCGAGATGATTCTCCAGCTTCCCCAAGGTTGAAAGCATCGTACGCATCGTCTCCTCCAGAGATAACAACTTGTCGTCCTGTACAACCATCGCCTGAGTTAGACGATTGTATTCGCCGCCAAGAACCTTCAATTGACACTCCGTCGCCTTCTTCTGGAAGCTCTCACTGTTTATCAACGTCGGATCATCAAAAGTAGCCATCGCGATCTCAATCGAACCAGTTTCACCGCACCATTGATAGAATCTCGTAGGATCCAACTCAAATACTGAATCAATATTCAATTAACTCTTCACCAACGATTACAAAACTAAGAGACACGTAACGGATGAACAAATACTCAATCTTAGAAGTGATGATCAACATTGATCATCCCCAAGCACATCGCAAGAGGTTTTACAACTCAGATTAAGTATAACTGAATCGAATGGAGAAGACCTCTCTTTTATTGATCCAACTGCAAAGCCTCCTCTCTGTTTGGAGTCTTTGATTCATTATTTGTTTTGCTCCACGTCACCAGCCACACCAGCCACAAATCATATGTTTCTTTTTCTTCCTTATGTAATAGATATGATAAATCATATCATATTGCATGCGGCTCTTCGAATCTATCAATTAAGTGTTTCAGTCCTAACAATTTTTTAATGGTTACTGTATACATTTTCTACTCTTTAAGTTCTAGCACTTCTAGTTATGTAGTTACTTTTTTTTTTTTATGTAAGTTAGATTTGTCTCGATGCATTTGCAAATAGTATGGACCATTTTTGCCTTTGCAAACTATATACTAGCTACACGTAGTAGGCAAAAAGCATAATTATCTCTTCAATTCAATTTACACGAAGTAGGCAAAAAGCATAATTATCAATTTCTCTCTTCCTCGAGAATTTTTAATAGTATGGTTTACCAGTTATTTTATTTGTCTTAAACTTAGCATTTACCAATATTCTCCACACGTGAAACAAAGCCTCTTTCTGACTCTCGTCAACCTCCATTCCTTTTTTTTTTTTTAATTTTGTGCAACTACCCCATTCCCTAACTTCACTTGAATATTCAATATACTATAGCCAAAATTACCTAATAAAGTAAAACAGACCCATACCAATCATAATATTAAATTCTTTCTTCCACTTATAATCCTTTTGTTTTCGTTAACAGGTTTTGCTTAAACCAAATTGAAACCAAAATTATGAACCAAAACTTGCCATTAATTTCATCAAAAGATTTGATGAGATAATTAAGGTTTGCAAATTAGCACAAAACAAGGAAGCAAAGCTCGAGAATTGAGCAAATAAAGCTCCTCAACATGTGTATACAACCCAACCTTACCGGCCAAAGAATCAAACCCATTCAACAACGACCCACTACTCATCTCCTCTAAATTCTCCACCGGCCGATGAACCCTCCCGGCGATCACACGACACACAATCAACGCCTTCCTATCACCACCATTATCTCCAATCACAATCGACTCGAACGCTCTCTCGCTCGTCGACGCCGTAAAAACCCCGATTCCGTTGTTCATCTCCCGTTTCGACGAGAACCCGTTCCTTATAATCCGGCAAACACAGCACTTCTCCGACGAACACAGACTCGTCGACCCGTTAATCCCTAAAGCACACGCGACTGTGGTGCCGTGGAACCTGAGCAGCTCGTTTCCGTCAGCGATACATCTCGGGTGTTTCTTTTGTAGCTTGCTCGCTCTGATCTTCACCGTGTCTCTGTATTCCTCGAATCTTGCTAAGGTCTTTTGCATATTGTGCACTTTCAAGATCCTATCGATTCGTCCGCCGTGATGCTCTGTCTTTAACCAGCTTGTTCTGCATATTATCTCCACTATCTTCCTCGACGAGTCTCCTTCCATTAGCTCCGTCACTGTAAGTTTGGGATACAATTAAGAAACTCTGTAACCTAATTGTGAAATTCTAAGATGAAAGTTACAAACTTTGGGAACAACTTTGCTAAAAAAGTATGAAACTTTGAAATTCAAAGATGAAAAGTTACGAACTTTGCTAAAAAAGTAAGAAACTTTGGGGAGCAATGTGATTGATTAGTATTTTACCGGCGTGTTTGGTGAGATGGTGAGCTTCGGCAGCTTCGATTTTGCTAAACTTGTCGCCGCATTTATGGCAAGAAACAGAGGAATTGTCTCCATTAATGGCGGACTCTCTCTCCCTTCTGCTCTGCTGGTGAAACCCTAATCCTTCCCCGTCTCTATCTGAAACAGCTGCTGAAGAAGCCTTTCTCGAAGCTTGGCTCCGTCGTGAAGAAGAGTAATTCACCGGCGTTCCTGGCCTCAGAGTCCCTACGAGTTCTGTTGCTCCTGTGATCTTGAGCTCGCAGGTTGAGTTGCTAAAGATTACATCGTGAGTAATGGGATTGAGAAACTCGCTGCTTCCTATAGAACGAGGGCTAGAGCAAGGCGGCTTCTCCATATGTTGTTGTTTGCTTCCATTGATTACGTCTTTGAGATTGGCTATGGATCTCGAACAACCGGACCGGCCACCGACGCCGCATGAGGAGGAGGGTGTTCTCTTTGTTGAGATTGTAGCGAGCTCTTTCCTGGATCTAGGGTTGTGGACATCGGAAGAATCAGATTTGCAAGGGAGAGACTTCTTGAGTGAAAACCAAACACTGGGCAGCTTCTTCTTCTTGTTCTGAGTGTCGGTGTTTTCTCTCTCAGTCTTCTTCTTGTTCGTCTTCTCCCTTCTTGTGCTTGAAGCTTCCATTTTTTTTTTCTCTATTCTGTTCTCCCTTGAAAAGACAATGAGAACGAGAAGCAAAAACAAAAACGTGACCTTCAAAAAAGCAAAATTTGAAATGAAAGTTTGAGAGTTTCCAATTTTTGAATTTGAGGGAGAGCGATGGTAAAGGAGGGGAAACAGATAAAATAAATACAATATATAAACAAGAAAATAACTCCCAAGAAACTATGTTTGAGAGTCCCAATAATAATTGTTTTTCTTCGTTGTTGTTGAATTCATATGTATCGAATACATGGTTTAATGGTTGGTTTAGTTATATTAAGACTTTAAGAGTCGTGAATATGGACAGCACAACGCAAAGTACAAACCAAAGCGGAATAAAGGTCGGAAGTAAATGTGGTTAACGTAAAAAGGATGGAACAAATAGTGTGAAATCGGATTAATAGTGATTCTACTTACCTCTAATATATTTTTTTGTTTGATACGTGAAAGACAACAAGTATCGTACTCACGTAACTTACCTATCTATGGGACACTATTTGACTCACGAGGCCACAGTATGATTTGGTTGTCTAGTGACTAAACATACGCGTATTGTATAATTTCACATTTCCCAAATCTAATGCTTCCAATATGTTGCATAGGTTTGCGGGTTTGTATTTTATTTAAACTATTTAAATCTTCACGTACTGTCGGACCAGTAGATACTTCCACTATATGTGTTTGTCCTTCG
This sequence comes from Camelina sativa, assembly GCF_000633955.1. NCBI lineage: Eukaryota > Viridiplantae > Streptophyta > Magnoliopsida > Brassicales > Brassicaceae > Camelina > Camelina sativa. The sequence continues at coordinate 6,518,251 of NC_025694.1, forward strand.
AACAACCATTCCAGTCAATAAACAGAAAAAGATTGCAAGTATTGATTTGTCTCAATACAAACAAGTACAAAATAAAAATTTAACTGGCTTAGAGACCAAGTACGTATTATTGAAAGATATTTCATTGACATTTCTTCAATGCGGGCAGAAGATTCTGTATACAAATATTAATGCTTAACAGTAAAAGCTTATATCAATGAATCGCATTATAGTTTTATATAAACGTATCTTGTATTCTCCTTGAGTTGACTACTCTGCCTCCAAATTTAAGTTACAATCTAAAAGCTTCTGAAGTTAAAGAATCTTATTTGGGGTTAATAGGCTAGTGTACAGGTTTTAGTTTTCTTACATAAAAATAGTGGTGAAAAACTATTTATTTCATATTTTTGCATAAAGAATATATCATTTAGACAATAAATCTAAAAAGTTGTCTGTTTTCTTAAACTTCCAATTACTTTTTCCTTCTCTTAAATGAGTCTTTTTTTTTGGGGGTCATCAAACCAATAATGATATAATGTTGTGAGTTTAAAGCATTAAAAGACATTTCCACATCCTACACTAAAGAACATCAACGTGTGATCCACCGTTCCTTTGTATGAAAGGTTGGTAACATCATAACACCATCCCACAACGTTTCATGACATACACACACTTTTTCGAATGTTTGATGTCTCTATTGGTTTCACTTTCTTTGTTATTCCATATGATATTCGGAGAGATTACAAAAAAAAAAGAACAAAAAATCATAGCTTGATTCTGAAATCTATTGACAGTTGTAATTCTTTTGTCGTGTACTCTTAGTCTTAGTACTCTAGACTAATCGTATAATTTGAAATTCGCTCCCTCACTAGTTAAAATGGGAGGAAATTTTTATATATTACTTGACAAGAAAAATTGTTTGGGGCGAATGATGTGAGACTAGAAAGGAGGGCTTTCAATTAAATAAGCCCATATAAGTAGATCAATCCATTGAGATTATCGGAGGACCAATAAAAAAATGTCCAAGCGATGGGGTGGGAGCATGAAAAACTCACATCGTGTCCGTTAAACATAAAACCAATCTAACGGTCAGAGTTATCGATCCATGCAGTGTGAGTTCATTGGTCACCTGATACTTTCTATTCTTCCCCACTCTATTAATAATACTCAAGTACGCTTTGTTCTTCTAGAGCTGTAGAAATGGCGGGTCGGGGAAAAACACTAGGATCTGGTGCGGCGAAGAAGTCTACGTCTCGTAGTAGCAAGGCTGGGCTTCAATTCCCTGTTGGTCGTATCGCTCGGTTTTTGAAGGCCGGGAAGTACGCCGAGCGTGTTGGTGCCGGAGCTCCTGTCTATCTCGCCGCCGTTCTTGAATATCTCGCCGCCGAGGTAACAAAAATCAATCATTTCAGATTCTCATCTATTTCATCGCCAATTTAATTTGCTTCTTTTATAAAAAATTGAAATGGATGGGTTAGCGTTTTGGATTTGTGATTTCACTTTTACATTTTCCATTTTTTTTGTTTGTTTCAATTTTGGTTTTTTTTTTTTTTTTTTTTT
>NC_025694.1:6520270-6538379 GCF_000633955.1 Camelina sativa
ATTCGCTCCCTCACTAGTTAAAATGGGAGGAAATTTTTATATATTACTTGACAAGAAAAATTGTTTGGGGCGAATGATGTGAGACTAGAAAGGAGGGCTTTCAATTAAATAAGCCCATATAAGTAGATCAATCCATTGAGATTATCGGAGGACCAATAAAAAAATGTCCAAGCGATGGGGTGGGAGCATGAAAAACTCACATCGTGTCCGTTAAACATAAAACCAATCTAACGGTCAGAGTTATCGATCCATGCAGTGTGAGTTCATTGGTCACCTGATACTTTCTATTCTTCCCCACTCTATTAATAATACTCAAGTACGCTTTGTTCTTCTAGAGCTGTAGAAATGGCGGGTCGGGGAAAAACACTAGGATCTGGTGCGGCGAAGAAGTCTACGTCTCGTAGTAGCAAGGCTGGGCTTCAATTCCCTGTTGGTCGTATCGCTCGGTTTTTGAAGGCCGGGAAGTACGCCGAGCGTGTTGGTGCCGGAGCTCCTGTCTATCTCGCCGCCGTTCTTGAATATCTCGCCGCCGAGGTAACAAAAATCAATCATTTCAGATTCTCATCTATTTCATCGCCAATTTAATTTGCTTCTTTTATAAAAAATTGAAATGGATGGGTTAGCGTTTTGGATTTGTGATTTCACTTTTACATTTTCCATTTTTTTTGTTTGTTTCAATTTTGGTTTTTTTTTTTTTTTTTTTTGAATTTGTCAATTGATTGCGAATTCGGAAATTCTGATTAAGTTTCCTAGCAGATCTTTGTTGTTGTTAATTTAAATCTGTGCTTTCAGTGTTTTGAAAAATAGTTCCTAGCAATTGAGCTTAGTGTGCGTTATTTGATTGAAGGTACTTGAGCTCGCTGGGAACGCAGCGAGAGACAACAAGAAGACACGTATAGTTCCACGACACATTCAGCTTGCTGTGAGGAACGACGAGGAACTAAGCAAACTACTTGGAGATGTGACTATTGCCAACGGAGGAGTGATGCCTAACATCCACAATCTCCTTCTCCCCAAAAAGTCTGGTCCTTCCAAGCCTACCGACGAAGATTAGGCGCTACTTCTCTTACAAAATGAAGACATTGATTCTCTAGAAAATGGTTTGATATCAGATCATGCTTAGGACTGTTTTTTTTTTTCTTTTTTAAATTGCTTATTTGTTGTTGTTACTCAGCAGCAATGGAAGCTATGTGGCTATTTGTACTAGTTGTTGTAAGGATAACCCTTGTTTCACTTTGTGTGAATATATTAAGAAAATTGTTCTTAACAGACGTAATCCTTTGCTTGACCATTGTTCAGAAGCTGAATATATTACTGTAACACCGTTTCATGACACATAAATTAAGTTACCATATTATATTGTATTACATACTTTGGACAACCGGTTCTTATTCTTTGAACAACTGGAGAAGCTTCTGCAAGTCCATGATTACATTCACATTGTATCTACAAATCTCCTCAGCCATGAGATCCTGATTACATTATTGATCTGCTAACAAGAGATTCCGAGAGAGTTCTTTACTTTATTTCCATCAGCTGGTAAGAAACGAGGTTGAAGGGTTTCTCTTGTAGTGTTATCGTCCCAAATTAAGTTGTTCCACCAGTGTGTTTCCCCTCTTACTTCTTTGACTCTATGGGCGTTGTTTGACGTAATGGGTAGATTCATGAGACGATTGCATCTTATCACCTCCACATGTTCTAAGCTTACCCATGACTCTTCTTGGCTACATAATCTCCTCAGCCGCGGAAGATTCATCAGCTTTATGACACGCAGGGCAGGTACCACAGGTTCAGTGGCGGCTGGAACTTCTCCTGGAGAATAGTCAAACAGCTCCTCAAGCATATCACAAAAGCTAACATGTATCTCTAGTAGGTTCGGCAAGAAACAGATGAAGTTCCCTAATGAGAGAAGGCATTTGAGCCGGCTACATCTGCTGACCTCTAAATGTTTCAGTGTCTGAAATCTCAACCCCAGATGCCCCACGAGCTCTCTAATGGTTTCTAGATTCACACGACGCAGATGAAGTTCTTCGAGGTTAGGTAGAAGATCCAGCTGCGCTACACATCCACCAGCAGGCCTTATACTTCCACCAAAACCTTCGACCGTTAGAGACCTCAAAACGTTGAAGCTATTTGTGCTATCAATTACCAAGTTCTCCAGCATCTCATTGAGACCCCAGCAATGGTTCATCACTAGGGAGGTCGTATTTGCTAGCAACCACCCTATGAATGCCTCTGAAACATTGAGACTACTTATTGTTACTCTCCTCTTGTCATGTCTACTAGGTAAGGAGTTTGCTGTTGGGCCAATAAACAACTGGAATTTCTTCAACCTTTCTATCCAAGAATTGTATTCAGGGGAAAGAGGTGGGACACATACGACCCTGATGGAGAGAACCGATAAACGATGGAGACACGCAATCTCCTCAAGTGTTGCTTGCCCTTCCTGAGTTTGTCCTTGAACGCCCCAGTGGAAATGACTAAGTGTCATGTCTAGAACCTCTAAACTTGATAACTGTGGGATGATTCCCGCTGGTATGCTTTCGAGGTGATGTGTTCGGGAGAGGTCAAGTAGTCTCAAGCTGTTCAAAGTTTCCAACCCTCTTGGCATATCCCTAATAGGGGTGGCACAGAGATCCAGAATTTGAATTTTGGTAAGGCCTTCAAGGGAAGGAACTTCTTCAAGGTAGTAGCAGTCTTTCAAGATGAGAGACCGAAGCTCATGAAGCTTGCTGAGGGAGAGAGGTAATGACCTTATGCGTGTCCCACTTAGATTCAGAATCCGAAGTGCTGGCAAAGATAGCAAGAACCCTGCTGGTAATTCCTCAAGGTGAAAGTTTCCTTGTAGCAGTAAAGCCGAGAGTTCAACACACTCTACCACCTTATCCGGGAGCCGTTTAAGCATATTGTTCATCAAAGAAACTCTTCGGATAGAAGGAACAAACTTCTCTTGTGGAAACTCTCGCAAGCCTATACCAGACATGACAAGAGAGTGACTATCATCTTGCGAGGACGACATGACCCATATCGCAAAATCACGAACCACATCATGCATTTTAACTGTGTCATCACGAACACCCTCTTCTAACAAGCAAGAGTCTTTCAGACTTTCAACCAAAGTAATTCCTTGATTCATTAAATACCCATGGTTTTGTGTTTCATCTATAAACCCTTCGGCAATCCAGTACCTTACAAGATCAGCTACTTCAATTGAGTAATCCTCTGGAAACAAGGCACAAAAGAGGAGGCAAGATTTCATCTTTGGCTCGAGCAAGTCGTAGCTCAATTTCAAAGGTTGGTAGATATTTTCTTCAATACTCTTGACATACGGCACCGAACTCTTGAGTTCCTTAAGGGCATGCTTCCACAGCTTGACTACCTTCTTCCCCCGCATAGCCATTCCAACTGTGATGATAGCCAAAGGCAATCCACCACATTCCCGAGAAACTTTTCTTGCAATGGGTCTAACACGATCTGATCTGGTAACTTCTCCAGCGTTTTGACAAAACAATTCCCAGGCTTCTTCTTCACATAAGCAATCCACTCTGAAGTCAATATCCGTTTTTATGCTCTGGCAAACCTCTAAAAATCTTGAAGTCAACACAATCTTTGAACAGATGTGTTCATCTGTTTTTGGAATCCCCAACTGGTCTAAATCAATGGGTTTCCAGACATCATCAAGAATGAGAAGAAAGCTACTTACTTTCTCAAGCCTTCCATAAATCCGTTTCGCTAGTTTCTCCTCGTTTTCACCCAATTTTATTTCTATATCCAACCTCTCGGCGATTTGCTTCTGGACCCTTCCCACTTCAAACTCTTTGGAAACTGTAGCCCATATCACCATACCAAAAGGCTGTGTAGCAGCCTCTTTCCATAGCTTATTATTCAGTTCTCTGACTACTGTCGTTTTCCCGACTCCACCCATACCCCAAATACCAATCTTTTGAACCTTATCGCTCATTAAACAGCTTAGAATTTTGTCTAACATCTCTGATGCTATTGTTTGATCAGGAATCGAGGGTCCAAGAATTTTTTCAACTAGTTCAGATTTACCTTCCACAGAGAATATGTCGAGAAGCTCTACACCTTGCTTTTCAAGTCTCTTGACTTTCTCAAGAATTACAACAAGTGTTTTGCTCAGCCTGCATTTCAAGAACGGAGCACATGAAACACGCTTTTCCTGCATTGAATTTGCTTTGGAGACAATCTCTTCCACATCTCTTAGCCATCTCCTCAGTTGCACATGCAAAGATTTCCCTTTGATTTCCAATATTTTGAGGTCTTTATTCACTTTGTTCTGAACTTCCATAAGGCCATTGAGCGCATTCTTCAAAGCATTGCAACCATGCATATGTTTCCGCGTCTACAAGCAGTGCAACCATTCCTCAAATACGGAGGGGTGACAAGTTTCCGCGTCTACAAGCAGTGCAACCATGCATATGTATGATGTGTAACTCATGTTCTGACATGTCAATTATGTTTGAAATGAAAGTTAAAACTGTTAAATCAAACCCATTCTTAACTCCGTTTTCAGTGGGATGAGAGTCAGTAATGAAAGTGTTGGTGGTAGTCAGTAGTCACGGTGTCCATTGGTATCATCCTGATATTAAAAACGATGCTTCAATCAAACAAAAAACCACTGTAAACCAAACCGAAATCTACCACATCGTAACCGAATCAAAGCTTTGTTTGGTTCAAATTGACAAAAAAAAAAAGAATTTCGAAACCGAACAAAGATTTCTGAACCGGCCCGGTTAAACCGTATTGTCAATCCATGAAGGAAACAAATAATAATAAAAAAAAAATATCTGAGAAGATCAGATTTAAACTTTAAAAAAATTATTCTGTCGTGACAAAAAAATATCTATTCCTCTTTCTTCCTCTTTCCTAAATTTTCTCGCCACCGAAACCAGAAGTTGGAGACTCTATCCGAGAATTTAGGGTTTCTGTTCCTTCTATCTTCTTCGATCATCAGATCCACGAAACTCTACTTTCCGGATCAGGTAAATATTGTCCTTATTCACCAAACTCTTGCTCAAATCTTTTGATTTTTCGGTAATTTCGAGGTGAAGTTTGTATTTTTATTGCTCGGATCCGTAATTGTGGAGTCTCAGACTCCGAGTCTGTGATTGATTTTGTTTCCGTTCATCAGCTGGTTTTATCATTTGCTATTCGAATCGCATGCTGAGTTTGATAAAGTGGATCTTGCTTTTTGATCTCTTGTGACAAAATTAAAATTGGTGGATTGTTTTTTTTTTTTTTTTTCTTTACATCGTATCCTGTAATTGAGCTGGATCTGATTAACTAGGTTACTGGTATTAGGATAAAGAATATATTGGATGCAACATGGTTTTTGCTCATTTCGATTCTTCTTTTGCGGATGATGAATGAATCTGGAGTTGGTGATTGTAGTATCTCTTTTGGTTTATGTATCATTTAATCTCTGAACGGCTCGTACTAGAATTGTGTGTGTTTATTGTTTGTTATCGTGTTATGTGTATCTTCTGTTTGTGTTTCCTGTGTTTTCTTAAGTTCTTTAACTGTTGTTATCTAAGACTTGGTTAATAATCTTTTTTTGGTTACATAGATTGTGGTTTTAACACTTTCATCTTCTATTGTTTGTTAATCCTCCTGAGTGTGTTAATTTTTTATGTGATGATGGTCTTCTCTTGTTCAGGTCTCAGCTTCTCGTTTTCCCCCTCAGATCAACAAAGTTTCATGTCTGAACTTGATTCCCAGGTCCCTACTGCCTTTGGTAAGTTTCAGTTATTTTAGACTTATTTTCAGATGTTTGCTAAGAGTTTTTGATATTAGGAACATGAGATTTTGTTAATTTGTTTCTCAAGTCTTGGATTCTTCAGGTTGTGGTTTGCTGTATCTCATGTGAGAATTGATAGGAGCTAATTCGTTTCTTTTTTTTTTGCTTGTCTGCAGATCCGTTTGCTGATGCGAATGTTGAGGACTCAGGTGCAGGAACAAAAGAGTACGTTCACATTCGTGTCCAGCAGCGGAATGGTAGGAAAAGCTTGACAACGGTCCAGGGGCTGAAGAAAGAGTACAGTTACACCAAGATACTCAAGGACCTCAAGAAAGAATTTTGTTGCAACGGAACTGTGGTTCAAGACTCTGAACTGGGACAGGTACGTGCTTTTAAAACACCATGGTACATCCATGTGGGTCAATTACTGTCTTTCTAGTCCTTTAGAATAATAATTCAACAAAGGGTTGAAGACTAATTGGAACGCGTAGCCGAAGGATTTATTATGTGTGCCGTCTCTGGCTATTCTCCAGTACTTATGGCTACTTGTGCAAATGTGTAGGTTATTCAGCTTCAAGGTGATCAGAGAAAGAACGTCTCCACGTTCCTAGTCCAGGTAAACATCACGCTTTTACCAAGTGGTTAACAAAAATATTTGTTGCTTGATTTTGTTTAACATACTTTTTTGATGGAACAGGCTGGTCTTGTGAAGAAAGATAACATCAAGATCCATGGTTTCTGAGCTGCTTCTGCTGCATTGTCCCTAGGCTGCTGCGTTTACTTTTCTAAGCGGATCATTACCGTTCTCGTTCAGTTCCGAAACATTTCTTCACCCTCCTGTTACTCTTTTTTGTTTTTCGTTTTAGCTTTGGTATGATACTAAGAGACTATCATCGTTTTCTTTCTCATGCTACTTCTGTAATATGATGAGATTGTTAAGAATTCGCTGTTAACGTTTGTCCATTCTCTCTATATACTATGTCTTACCAAGATGGATCTCAACAGGTTCACTACTATTCTGTCTTTAGTATACTGTTGTCCTGAATTTGAATGTGGAAGACGAAGAGCTCAAAATGTTGTCTATAAAACTTGAAATTGAAGTCATTTTTGACAAGCAAAGACGATGCCTTCAAGTCTCATCCAATTGAATTTCTTAAATGAGGGTACTTTCTTTGGGAACTACAAACCCAAAACTGACATTCCCGGGGTTGTCGAAAAGTACATGAACAAGGTAATGAGAAGACCGGATCTTCTGATACCAATGTTCTGAATGAAATAGGAGCTGGAGCTTGAGAAATTCATCACTCACACAGTGCCATTCTCAGAGATCAACAAGGCCTTTGTTTACATGTTGAAGGGAGAGAGTATCCGTTGCATCATCACGATGGGTGCTTGAAGCCATTCTCTAGCCCTTGAAGCAGCCAATTCTGATGTCTACTTGTGTTTTAGCTGCCTTTATGCACTTAGAGCAATAAAAGAAACACATCTCCTACTACTTTTGGTTTTCTTCTCTGTCTCAACTCTCAAGTTAGTCATCGTCGTGTCTAATCTTATTACGTATCGTTTTAATAGACTTTCTATTGAGATTTTAATACTATAAGTATAAACTAAAAGATAAATTCCTTATTACTGTGTTCTCTCAACATTCAGAAAGGAAACCGACTAACCGTAGTGACTCGAAAGCCATTTCGAGTCGCCATTCTCTTTGCTTGCCTTTTCTCGGTTTACTCGAATGTCTGCTATTCCCCAAATGCAGCTTTTGGTTTCCACATCGAAAGCAACCAGCCTGAAAATACCATCACCTTCGGTCTCATTGTCCTCGTTAGTGTACCTTACATACATCGGCCTGTCCTTATACCAAGCAGAAGTCACAGGATCTGAAAAGTCTCCTCCAGGAGGTGAAACTGCACCAACAATAACACTACAATAACACTTTCATCACGTACAGCATGTGGGAAGTCCATAAGAACCTAATTTATCAGAAACGATCAGATCAAATGTCTGAGTTGTATGAACAATATGCAGATTCAGAATGAGAGAGATATAACTCAGCCATTTCATTTCCTCTCACTCCACAACCAACATACACAACAGCATGGGAGTTGGCGTATTATGTATAAAAGAACAAATTAGCTTTGGAAATTCAATATATCCAGTAATTAAGTGGACCAAAACCAGAGTGTCACAACCTACCTTGGAAAGTGCCTGACTGATAACAGTTTCCCACAGGCAAAAGCACCAGGAATGGCACAGGTTCCACCAAGAACAGAAGGGAAAAGGGTATGAAGATAACCTGAAAACATGATAAGAAAGCTATCAAAATATCCAGTAATTAGGGGAACAAAACCAGAGTGAACACTTGAATAGACAGACATTGAGACATGCAGTAGAAAAATATTTTTCAAGAGCTGGGACAGACACACCCTGAGGGATGCACACATCACCGGATAATAGTCCTCAAAGGCCTCCTGTGAGATATGAAACAAAAGAATCGTGAGAAGCCATGCACAGTCTGCAGTTTGTAATGGTAAAACAAATCATAAACTTCATGTCAGGCAAGAATATAAAAATCCAACTGAACCTGAACTCCATCGAAGATATTTCCCAAAATTCCTGGTCCAAGCTCCAGAGAAAGTGGTTGTAATATCAGGGCAAGTTATATGTTGGCTACAGATGAATAACCATAGAAAAGAGAAAAGAGAAAAGAGAAAAGAGAAAAGAGAAAAGAAAACCAAGATAAAGAGGATAACTCATCAACCTTGTGTGAACAGAATCATTAACTGTGAATCCAGCTGCTTCCTAGTAAACCAATAAACTTACAAGTCACCACCAGTTATTGTGTCTCCCTCTGACTGCAAAAAAAGTTAAATTCAGTTGAGCATCAAGATTCAGACCATATGAACACTTCAATAGATAGAGAGATATGCAGTCAAACAAACACATTACCAGAATTGATTGGGCTAGGAACTAGTCCCAAAACAATCTTTGTCAAGAGCTGGGACAGAACTACCGCCGAGGGATGTACACGTCACAGGATATTCTCGCAATCGTTCTTCAAAGGCCTCCTATGAGATATGAAACAAAAGAATCGTGAGAACAGATGCATAGCCCTAGAAAAGAGAAAAGAAAGAAAGCCAAGATAAAGACGAGAACTCACGAACATGATCATTAACTGTTAATCCAGCTGTTTCCTGGTAACCTGATAAAAAGGAAGAAGTTGTCAAGTATCAGTTAAGATATATTACTTGTACAGACACACAGAAGCACAAGAGAACAAACAAACAAACCGTGGATCGTAGCAGAATCTCCTTCAAGATAGGTCATTACTTGGCTGGCTCGGAACCTGAGAGAGATAAACAAAATCATCAAGTGATAGTTAGTCAATGGAGAAGAGAAGAAGATGATTTGCCAATAAAATAGAGGTCAGAGAAGAAACCTTGTCCGAGTAATTGGATCTATAGATAGATAAGAACCCACAATTCATGGAGGTCATCTATATATCCTGTGAAGTATAAGAAAAGTCAATAAGAATGTATCCAAGAATTTAACCCAGGTTACACAATTAAGAAGAGACACTGTACGACAAAGTTTACTTGCCTCATCCACAATAACGACATTGAACTGTTTTGCAATCAGTAAGTAAAATCGTTCAGCTGTCGTCAACCAGTAATAATAATAAAATGTGCAAAAGGTATTTCTTACATGTAGACCTGGTTCGCCAAGCAGGTCGGGCAGAAGCATACCATTAGTCATATACTTCTTAACTGTTTTGTCAGAAGTACAATCCTCAAATCGAATGGAATACCCAACCTGTGACAAGCACCAACCAAAAGGTTAGATTTAGAGAGTGTAGTGACAATTGCGAAAGAATAAACTACCAGCAGCAAAACAAGAAGAGAAGCCAACATACCTCATGCCCGACTTTGACACCCATCTCTTGAGCCACACGGGAAGCAGCACTCGTAGCTGAAACTCTTCGAAGCTGTGTACCAACAATTGATCTTCTTACCAGCAATTTCTGAAAATTCAACAATATTAACTGAAGTCAAAGGCACTATCAATATTCGTGATTCCATGATAATCTCATTCATTCACACCTCCCTGTAAGAGGGAAACAAAATACAAAAGGTATAAAAGTAATCATAGCTAAACGGGATGATGCAAAATATGATAAGATCAAATCATATACACATAATAATACTCAAAACCACCAAATTATTTAAATAGATGCTATAGTGAGTAAATGTAAAAGTACACAAAGAAGCACAAGAGAACAAACAAACAAACCTTGGATCGTGGCAAATATATTTCAAGATAGGGGACATTGCTTGGCTGGCTCAGAACCTGAGAGAGAACAAAATCATGAGGTGATAGTCAATGGAGAAGAGAAGAGGATTTTGCCAATAAAATAGAGGTTAGAGAACCAAACTTGCCGAGTATTTGGACCATAGATAGATACTCTGGGAGACATCCACTTGAAGGGTCATAACACCACTAGCAAATTCAGTCATTAGACTGTCGAAGGCAGAGCATCAATAACTTTGTAAACATATATAATCTGCAATGTAAAATTAAGTATAAACTAGATGTAGGTTTGAAACAATCATAACACTCAGTTTATAATTAGCATCGGCTTATTTTGCTAAGCTTTGATGAGTCATGAAAGTAGAGGTCACAAAAACACATAGCAGAGACATGAACTACAAACCTGGCACAGCCGCATGATGAGACAACTCTTTTGACAGCAACTCAACTTGCTCTTTGCTTGGCACCTACATCGAAAAGAGATAAAACTGTACCTTAGGATCATATAATAAGGAAACAAAATTGACATGTAGAAACAGAGAGAGCCAGAAGAAACCTGTGGTTGTTGACATAAGCCTCATGAGTTCTTTCATCTGAGGACTATTATATCCCAGCATGTGTGAAAAATTTGCAGCATAACCCAAAGAATCATCTATTGGAATGATGCTACCATACCTGTACATCCTGCAATGTTAATTCATGAGACTAGAGGTAACAAAAACACAGAGCAGAGACATGAACTACAAACCTAGCACAGCCGGACGATGAGCCAACTCTTTTGACAGCACTTCAACTTGCTCTTTGCTCTTTCTAAAACCCCAACCAATAATCAAAGATCCTAAAACACCAGATTTAAGGAAGTTAGAGAAATCCAACAAGAAACAACATGGTGAAGTGAGGAGGGATGAGACCAAATTATATGCGAAGATGTAAAAAAAATAACTGATTTTTAGTTAGCTTAAAGTAAGAGCCCGATTGAAGGCTAACAATCCTTGGACATATATTGCTTGGCTGCAGTCTTGGCTGGCCCGGAACCTGAGAGAGAGCGAACAAAATCATCAGGTAAATAAATACTGTAGTTAGTCAATGGAGAAGAGAAGAAAAGAGGATTTGCCAATAATAAAACAAAATCAGACATAAGTGAAGAATGATATGAAACAAAACCTGGAGGTGCTCTTCTTGGACATTGGGAAGAGAGAGTGTCAATAAAAAGAGAGAGTGTACTTTCGGGAAGACTTTGTCTAAGACCGTCAAGGCAAAAAAAACCAACCGATCAGTGATGGAATGACTACAAGAGTGTCAATAAGAGAGAGCGTACCTTTGGGAAGACTTGGTCTAAGACCTTCAAGGCATACCTAGAATTCCAACCAGCATAACCACGAACAATGATTTCAGCCTGTATATGCAATCAAAACACAAACACATAAATGTACGAGCTTTATGAAGATAATGAATTCACATAGAAAGATAGTTTGACATCATAAATAAGGGTAAATCAGACATACCTATTACCTATAGCAATGTGGTGGGTAAAACTAGGAAAACAGGAACAAACAGAACCATTATCAATTCAAAATTCGTCTCTCAGGGTCCCTACAACAATGATAAAATTCCCATTTAAATCAAATTGCAAAATTAACAATCAGATAATATCACAAAAATCAGACATGATTATGAAACAAAACCTGGAGTGGAGGTGTACTTCTTCTTGTTGTTGTTGGCTCATGATTGGAATGGTGTCATCCAATGGAATTAGTTGTACACATATGGTCTCTAGCTTGCTTGAATGATGATGATCTCTTTAAAAAGAAAAAGAAAACCAAAAACAACAACTTTAAAGCAAATTTTATCAATCAAATCAGTAGAACCAATCAAATCAGTAGAACCAGTTTGGTGTTGTTACCTTTATAAGCAAGCACGTTAGCGACGATTGTGTTCTGAATCTAGTTCATTCTTCAGTAAAAAATCATCAACGAGAGAGTCAAATAAATCAATCAACGCCCACCTGTTTCACAGAACCAAAAAGAAACAAATACAAAACTATATTCAAACACACTAAAGTCACTAACTCAGTCAAAATCATATAATTTATAAGACAAGAAAAGAATACATACCTCTCTCTCTCTCTGACTTGTTTGCTCTCTAGTCGCCATTATAATGCTTCAACTGAGAATAAGAAGACAAAAGAAATTTCAAATCACACACCACAACAACTCTAGATGTAAGCCTGTGGTTATGCAATCAAAAACACACATTAAAGTACGAAATTTTTCAAATCACTCCCCCTCCATGCCTCCACGATCTGCATCAAAGAGAGATAGAGATTCATTAAAAAGACACTGAATACAAAAACTAGTAAAATAAAGGAACAAAGTTAAGGAACCAACTCGTGTAGGAAAGAATCTGTGGATCATCGATCTCTCATCTGAATGTGTGTAGACAGCAAGAACAAGCAATAAGGTTTCCTAGCGTAATCCAGTCATCCCTCCCATTCCACCAAGTACCTTCATAAAAAAGGATTACACTATTTTGTAAGAGAAAGCCTTCATAATCAAACAGAGCAGATAAAAGTCATCAGAATCCATACCTTATCAACAGTGATGGATTACATAGATCAGAACACCAATCGATTACCATCAAACACGAGACAAACCCCTCAAAGTGTATACCCTGAAATAATGAAATAATAGTTGCATCAAGTCAATACACTTAGAACGGGAAGGATGGGGACTTGATATATTCAAGATGTAGTATCTAACCAAGTAATTATAACTTTAAAGAAAGAGTTATCAGTACCCTCATATGGATCAAGCAATGAGGTTTCCTAACTCTCTTCCCACCAATAACCTTGCTTGCACCCTGAAGAAAAAAGACACAAAAATCTGAAGTAAATCCACAATTACAGAACGTAGAGAAACATAAACTGGTAAGACAAGTGTTTGAAACTGTAACCTGAGCAGCAGACGCAATCTCCTTATATGGTTCTAGCTTCATACACAAAACATTCACTTCCACAATGTTTTTTCTTCTCTTCAAACCCTCACACACATTAATCTCGATGGTCTGCATGTACGAAACAGAGATATGTAATTTCACTTATACAGAAAGAAAGAAAAAAAATCGATTAAGAGGAAGAACACTACCTGAAGATGTAGTGCAGAGAAAACAACGATCCATCGTCAGAACAATTAACCTCCGAGCAAAGCATCCTCCACAATCTAAAATAACATATCCAAGAGTTAAAATCAGATGATCACAATAATAAGATAAAAAATATAAACTTTAAGAAAAGACGCTCGAACAAGACAAAAACCTGTCGCATGTTCGTGTTACTTTGTCATCATGTTGTAATGATTTAAGAGTGTGCTCTTCCCCATATAGAACCACGTCGGTCCATAAGCAAGCTGTAAATTGAAATCATCATCAGAATACTTAAAAACATCATTCACAAAAAGACATATCTTAAGATAAGTTTCAATCAAAGATCTCAAGTATGCAGCACCTTAAAAAAGAATTGGTTTGCAAAATCAGACAGAGACCTGCAAAGAAAAAACAAAGCAGAGTTATAGGTTACGAACAAACATGGAAAGTAAGTAAAATTTAATCAATGTGAAGACAGACGAGTACGAGTTGTTGTGGCATATATAAATAAAAGCTGAAAACTACATGATCACATGCAGGGACACAGAAAGATAATATGTGCAGATAGATACAGACTCATAGCTAACCTGCTGTGTCAATCAGTTGTCCACCATTACAGACTTATAACTCACCTGCTATGTCAAATTTGCCACACAAGCTTGGCTGCAATAGATTCACGTCCTGGAATCTGCAAAAAAAAATTGTAGAATAAAAGTCATATGAAAAGTCTGTTAGCCATATAGCAAGAAATATTCTGACTTGAGTTTCTTAAGACGGTCCTGAAATTGGAAAAAACTTATGACAAAGTGGGACGGTAGAGCTTATATGCAACAACAATTATAAGGAGAAAATTACCAGGTCAATCGGTAGAGCTCTGCATCTGAAGGCCATCTGAATTGCTGAGAAAGATTACTGCCCCTGGTTACAAAGATCAGAACACCAATCGATTAGCATCACGTCTAAGTGTATATAATGAAAAAAAGAGTTGCACCACGTCAACACACATAGAACGAAAAGGATGAGGACTTGATATATTCAAAATGTATGATCTAACCAAGTAATTATAAAAATAAAGAGTTATCAGTACCTCATATGGATCAAGCAATGAGGTTTTCCAAAGCAATCCAGTCATACCTCTCATCCCACCAATAACCTTGCATGCTTGCATCCTGAAGAAAAAACAAAAGACACAAAAATCTGAAGTAAATCCACAATCACAGAACAGAGAGAAATATAAACTGGTAAGACAAGTGTTTGAAACTGTAACCTGAGTTATAATGCCAAACAAAGCAGGAGACACAATCTCCTTGTATGGTTCTAGCTTCATACGCAAACCATTCACTTTCACAATGTTTTTTTATTTCTTCTCTTCAAATCCTCACACACATTAATCTCGATGGTCTGCATCAAAGAAACAGTTATATGTAATTTGACTTATATAGAAAGAAAGAAAGAAAAGACATTGGTTAAGAGGAAGAAAACTGCCTGAAGAGTTAGCGCAGAGAAGACAAGGATCCACCGAGCAAAGCATCCTCCAAAAACATTCACTTTCACAATGTTTAGTTTTTCTTCTCTTCAAATCCTCACACACATTAATCTCGATGGTCTGCATCAAAGAAACAGATATATGTAATTTGACTTATATAGAAAGAAAGAAAGAAAAGACATATTGGTTAAGAGGAAGAAAACTGCCTGAAGAGGTAGCGCAGAGAAGACAAGGATCCACCGAGCAAAGCATCCTTCAAAATCTACAATAACAGATCCAAGAGGTAAAAGTCACATGAACATGATCACACAAAATAGAAAGTAGAAAACACAATAAGACACTAAAGAAGAAATCAAACCTCACCAACAATACCTAATCTCATAAAGTCATTAAGGGGAAAGAAAAAGAAGCAGAAGAAGATGTAGCAAAGAGATATTATCAGAAGAAGAAACTTACCAAAACAGATGATGAAGAGAAAGATTCAACAACAGAGCAAACCCCACTGTGCAATCTGCATCAAAGAGAGAGAAGATATATTATGTTAGCTTATAATACAACAACAACCAAATCGCATACATAGGAATTAATAACTGTGGGGAATTAAAAACCCGAAGATAGATAAAACAACCTGCCATCAAAAAAAAAAAAAGGAGAAGACGAACGCTTGACAACGACCAATCAAAGTAAATCACTGATCAGAGCGTAATATATCCTCCATAAACCTAAAATCAAGAAAACAAAGTGAAAATTCAAATGAGAGAGAGAGAGCAAAGTATATAAAACGAGTGACAAAAGTTTCAGAAAAATAAGAAGAAGAAAAAAAATGTTACCACTTACAGGTTGTTCCGAGAGAGAGAGGATAGTTTCTAACTTTCTATCATGGACAGAGCAAGGTCCTCCGATCCACACTTGCAAAACGACATTGGCTTGCACCATATCTCTAATCACCAGAGATTCAAAGAGTTAGAAGACAAGAGAAGTATATAAATATAATGAAATAATCTAACAGGTGTCAGGTGGTGAAGCAGGAGGATTACGAAGAACACGAACTTGTTGAGGTATGTTATGAGACTTTCCAATTCTTCAAAACCATCTCGGATTTGCTTCTGAACAATTTAATAATTTAGAAGAAACGTCAGATAGAAAGAGAGCTCCTACCTAGTCTGCGCTAAGAAATTGAATATCACAAAAATTTGTATACCTTGGTCGGAGTTGAAGATGAGATTAGTTGTAGTGAGAAACGCCATGGTCACAACAAAAACAACAGCAACAAGGTCCAAGAAATTACCTGAAGATGTAGCGCAGAGAAGACAAAAATGATCTATCAAAATTCAAGACCATCACCAACCGATCAAAGCATCCTCCTCCACAATCTTAAATACATAACAGAGCGAAGAAGAGTTAAAAATCGCATGAACATAATATCAAAAAAGGCCTTGAACGATTCAATTTTTAGAAACCAAACCCTAGAAGAAAAATCAACATAAATTAAAGTGACAACGATCAGCCAAATCCATCACCGATCAATCGTGGCATCCTCCAATCTAAACCAACAAAACAAAAACGAGAAGTTAATAACATGTAATTAGAAAAAAAAAAACACCGAACCAAAGAGACAAGACATAATCAAATAGAGATGGGTTTAATTAGAAGAAGGAACCTGTGAGAACGTGCCTGAAGACATAGGAGCCTGGAGAAGATTACGCCATAATCATATCATAATTGGGTTCCAAAACACCTGCAAAAACAAACAAAGAAACGTCAGGAACATAACAAAAAACGAAAGTAAAAGATGTATTAAGAGGAAGAACAAAACCCCTTGAAGACGTAGCCCATAGTCATAGAAGAAGTGTTTCCATCAAAGCCTGTCAAAGAGTTCTTGATGCTGCCTGGGATATAACAAAGGGAGACTGTCAAAGAGGCAACAGGGAGTAACGACAGAGCAAAGGAATCCTTCAAGATAAACTGAGACATGACAGCACGACATCTGAAAAACACAAGAAACAGAGGACAAACAACTAGCCAAAATTAAATAAAACAACCGATAAGGCAAAAAAAGTGTATAGATGTAAGGTAACCTGAAAGTTGAACTCAGAAATCCAACGCACTCCCAGACAGAAAGCTTCGTTCCTCGTGATCTGCATTAAAGAGAGAAAGAAGGTTTTTCACTTATATAGAAAGAAACTAAGAAAAAGAGGTTAAGAGGAAGAACACTACCTGACTACAAGAGTGTCAAAAGAAGAGAGTGTACCTTTGGCTTAGGGAGACCTGGTCTAAGACCTTCAAGGCAAACCTAGAATTCCAACCAGCATAACCACGAACAATGATGTCAGCTTTTAAATATATGCAAGAAAAACACACACAATTAATAGTTAAAAAGGGACAAAGTTTAAGAACAAACCCGTGTAGGGGATAATCTGTGGATCTTTGATCTCTCAGCAAGAACGTCATCTGCGAATATACAACAGAAATAGAGGAGCAACAGTTGGCCAATATTACATAAAAAAACAGATAGGCAAAAAAGGAAGAAGACTACCTTAAGAGGTAGCGCAGAGAAGACAGGGATCCATCAGAACCATCACCCACCGAGCAAAGCATCCTCCACAGTCTAAAATAACAGATCCAAGAGGTAAAATAAGAAGATGAACATAATAATAAGATCAAACAAGTATCAAACGCTAGAAATATGTGCAGCATTAGAAAATTACCAGGTCGGTAGAGCTTTGCATCTGAAGCCTATCTGAATTGCTGTTACCCCTGGTTACATAGATCAGAACACCTCACCAACAATAGCAAATCACATAAAGTCATTAAGGGGAAAGAAAAAGAAGAAGAAGAAGAAGAAGATGTAGCAAAGAGATATACCAGAAGAAGAAACTTACCAAAACAGATGATGAAGAGAAAGATTCAACAAAAGAGCGAACCCCACTGTGCAATCTGCATCAAAGAGAGAGAGAAGATATATTTTGTTAGCTTATAATACAACAACAACAACAACAACAACAAAAAAGTCGCATATATACATAGGAATTAAGAAGTGTGGGGAATTAAAAAATCCAAAGATAGATAAAACAACAACCTGCCAACAACAACAAAAAAAAAACGAGAAGACCGAACGCTTGACAAACGACCAATCAAAGTAAATCACCGATCAGAGCGTTTTAATATCCTCCATAAACCTAAAAATCAAACAAAACAAAGTGAAAATTCATATGAGAAATCAAACAATCTGGAGCGATGATGATGATGATCGGATCATCATAAATTCGATATCAAAACACCTGCAATGCAATTAGACGAATAAGAAACTTACTTAGTTTAGTTTACTTATTAGGGGAACCAAAACAAAAATAACAGAGGCGAAGAAGTGATTAAATTGGAAGGCATGCACAGTACAATGAATTAAAAAAAAAAAAAAA
>NC_025694.1:6538857-6582148 GCF_000633955.1 Camelina sativa
AACAACAACAAAAAAAAAAAGAGAAGACGGAACGCTTGACAAACGACCAATCAAAGTAAATCACCGATCAGAGCGTTTTAATATCCTCCATAAACCTAAAAATCAAACAAAACAAAGTGAGAATTCATATGAGCAAAGTAGATAAAACGAGTGACAAAAGTTTCAGAAAAAAATAAGATTCAGAAATCAAACCGTAGGAGGAGCGATGATGATGATGATCGGATCATCATAAATTCGATATCAAAACACCTGCAATGCAATAAGACGAATAAGAAACTTACTTAGTTTAGTTTACTTATTAGGGGAACCAAAACAAAAATAACAGAGGCGAAGAAGTGATTAAATTGGAAGGCATGCACAGTACAATTAATTAAAAAAAAAAAAAAACAGATGAGAGAGAGACGAAACCCTAGGGGAGAATTCAGAAGGGTAGAAGCGATGATCAGATCAAAATTTCGATTCCAAAACTCATCAGCAAAAGACAAAAAAATACAACAATATATATCAGAGAAGCGTTAAGAAGAAGAATAACAGAGCAAATATCGAAGCAATGCAATTGAGATTTGAGAGAGAGAGAGAGACCACCGAACCCTAGAATAAGAATATAGCGAAGATGATCGGTTTGAAAACGAAATCAGGGAGATTGAAGAATAGTATCACACACCACACCGAAGAACAAAAACAAAAAAAAAGGAAAATAGAAGAAGAAGAAGAAGAAGTAGCTAGAGAGACATACCCAAAACAAAAAAAAAAAGCGACTTTTGTTGTTTTAGAACTTTCTGAAAAGAGTGAAAGCATTATTTATAGATGAAGAAGTCTATTGTTTTTTATGACGGTCAGGATTTCATCCATCTTATTTTTAACGCTCCAGATTAAATTAGTTCCTTAGTCAAACCATCTTTGACTCCTTTCTTTCCTTTTTACTTTCCTATTTTCTTTTTTTTTTCTTATAAGAAAACAAAATCTATTTTCTACTGACGATAATCTAACCAAACAACAAAACTGACAATGCTGTAATATATGGACCGACTTTTAATGGGCTGGGCTTACTACTTTACCACCGCCATATTGCTAATTTTTCCAAAACGTTGTCGTTTGAGATTAATGATTGAAGAATTAGATTGATGATTTTGTATGTAACCTCTGCCAAGATAATCTGGTTCATAAACTGCTTTGGTTACATAATCGTAGTATAACTTTCCATTATTTTTTCTAGGTCAAAATTTTGTTTGTAAAACTTGAAATTGTAAGAGTAGTTTTTGACAAAAACATACGAATTAAGTTGACTTTTGTAATTAAACCGGGTTGACGAGAGACTCCAACTAATTCGAGGAAATTACAAATTAACCGCTGTGTCCTTCTCTATCGATTCGAGTCCAAGCGAAGCGGAGCTCTCTGCAATCATCGAGCACGACGATTTAGGTTAAACTACCGAATAGAGAAGGCAATATCTACAGTATTCGGAAAACGCAGTTAGGTTAGATTGTGGACTGATATAATCAGAATCGATCCTCTTTCAATTTTTTGTTATTCAGGTTCCATTTTCTCAACAGTTTCCTCAAAGTGTTTCTTCGGTTATTTTTGGATCGCAGGGGTAACAGATGGAGGAGATGTTCGCTCTGATAGTCTCCATGATTCTCATAGGGGCGGTGATTCCTTTGTTCTTTTGGAAACGTCGTATAGATGCTAGATCACGGGACCAAGTTGCAGAACCGCCACAGGTAAAATCTTGTTTTAATCAATTTCAAGTGGTTTGGAATTTTTTTTGAGTCTATGAAATTATATATGGTGGTAATCTCTCTCTCTCGTGAAATTGAAGGCTCAGCCGCGTGAAAACGTGGCACGTACTACTGGTGGACGTAGGATGCGTCGGAGACCTGCAGCTTCTGGTGCTAGCTCCTCTACATCTAATGTTCAAGGTTGGTTTTTTTTTACTGCTTTTTGTTTCTCTCTTCCAAACCGTGTGTGTGTGTTCATCAACTGGATGATAAGGTTCCAAATTTGGATAATTTTTGATGATTTGAGTTTTTGATTAATATGAAGTTTCTGCTACTTTTTTAGCTGGAGGTAATCTTTATGTAAATTTGGTAAGAGTTTACTATAGCTAGTGAGGAGTGGAAACCATTTATTTAAGGATTAGAAGATTAGAAGGGTCTTGGAAAGAAATGAAAACTACTGGACTTGGAATAATTTATTTGGGTTTATATGTGAAACAGAAAACATCAGTGGGAGTGAAGGTGAAGATGAAGATGAAGATGAAGCCGGTGGATCTCAAGCCAGAGCATCAAAGAAGAAAGAGAAGAAGCGACAAGAGCGTGAAGCACAAAGACAGGTGACTCAATTTCTATGTCGCCATTAATTCTTTAAATTATTCTATTAGAAATGTTGGCGGGATAAAGGATGAGAAATGTCTAGGAATATCAGTTTGCAATCCCAACTGTGGTAGTTTTACATTTTAACTTAAAGATAGAGTATTGGTTCTAACCTCATAATAGTTCATTTCTTTTTGGTTCCTGATCAAGTTCTGTTCTTATCGTCGGCTATAGGCTGAAGAAGCTACACGCGAGTCAAAAAATACAAAACAAGATCGGTATGCAGAAATGCGGAGGAAGAAGGACGAAGAGCGCGAGGCAGAGGAGCGGAAGTTGGTGAGTCAGTTAATTTATCTCATATCTGTTTAAGGTTCCTGCTTTTGAAATGCTGTGTGGTTGGCTAATTGTGACATTGTTGTCTAGGAAGAAGAAGAAAAAGCGCGACAAGCCAAGGAAGAAGAGGCAGCTGCTTTGGAGTTTGACAAATGGAAAGGGGAATTCTCAGTTGATGCTGAAGGTACAACAGAGGAAACGCAGGGTGAAAATCAAGATTTGCTTTCAGAATTTGTTGAATACATAAAGGTATCTTTAGTAATTAATCCTTTACCAAACACTTTCCCATCTGTCACTCGATTGTCATTCTGTGAATAGACACAAAATAACAGTGAGGTATAGATGCAATTTTTGTCTCATCCAATATCAGTGTGCTGACATGTTGAGCCTTACCTTCTGTGTGATGTGATTGCAGAAACAGAAATGTGTTCCACTTGAAGATCTTGCCGCAGAATTTCATTTACGAACTCAGGTATCATGTGGCTACGTATTCTATGTGGAAGATGAATGTATACCTTGTGCATGGTTCTCAAGTCTAATTTCGACTGTTTGTTTTTTTAGGAATGTATCAACAGGATCGCTTCTTTGGAGAGCATTGGTTTGTAATTTGCTATGTTTATAATAAGACCGAAGCAATATGAATAGACAGATGAGGCACTGATGTGAAAACGTAATGAGAGAACTCTTGCAAACCTGAACCCCTTCTCTTTTTATTCAGGGCGGCTCTCTGGAGTCATGGATGATAGAGGGAAATACATTTACATATCAATGGAGGAGATGAATGCGGTGGCAGATTACATCAAACGTCAAGGAAGAGTTAGTATCTCACATCTAGCAAGCAAGTCGAACCAGTTTATCGACTTGGAGCCCAAAGTACAACACCAGCTCACTGAAGAAATTAGCGGCATGGAAGAGATATCGGTTTCTTAGTTGTGTTTGTCGGGTAAAATAGTTTGTCAAAAACATGAGTTTTTTAAAAAAGCCTTTGGGACTCACTGCAACTTACTGGTGTTTGGTAATATACCTTGTTCTGATTTTACTAGTTTGAGATCCGTATACAGTACATGAGAAAATTAATATCTTATATATCACGATGGGAATTACTTGACTTATGTAGCTGTTAGCATATTCGATGCCACCATTGAATTGAGTAACTTATTTTCTATATGTAAGCTGGTTTGTCCTCAACCAACAATGTACCTAGATTCCGAGATCTCCCTTAAAACAAAGTTTGCCAGTTTCTGCGCTCACAAGGTGTCACAAAAGTTCTCGTCTCAGATCATGGCTACCTTCTCTACGGGATTTTTAATTTATCTAGTTTGGTAACGAAGTTGTGTACTTTTGAATTTAACGGAAAATGCGGTTTGCCAAACTGATAAATACAGTAATTTTCGTTTCACAATCACCAATATCTTACTACAATCAATCTTTTGGAAAAAAAAAACAGTTTGTTCATGTAATTAATTTCACTGGCTATGTCTTTTTTTTTCTGTAAAATAGAAATTTAAAATGTGACAAAATTAAGGAACAAATTTTACGTTATTAATTTTTGAACATTTTGCTCATTTACGTTATTAAATTTTGTGTATAATCTCTGTTTCTCCGGAGAAAGAGGGAAAAACTAGAGGAAGAGAAACCGTTATGCTCTGCTTCCCTTTATTCGCTTAAGCTTTTTTGAACATGTCTCTTCTTTCTCCTTTCTTCTTCTCTGTTTTCTCTTTCTTGCCGTCCTAAGAAAAAACTTGGGAAACACGGTAGATATGAAGAAGATACGTTGTTACATCCATCTAAACCTCCTTCTCCTTCTAATACCTCTAATCAACCTTCAGTTTCCGACGTTATCATTTGCTCAAGACTACGATGATCCAAAGAAAGATGACACTCCACCGCCAGGCCTTCTCCGTTGCAACGGAGTTTACATGTCTTACACTACCGGCAACCGCGAAAAGTTATATCCTCGCACAACAAACGTCACGGCTCAAGCCTGGTCGTTTAAATCAACGGCCATGATCGTCAACACCGGTATCGAAGAGGTCAAAGGTTGGCAAATGTTCGTAGGGTTTCACCATAGAGAGATCATCGTTTCAGCGACCGGAGCTGTCTCATCTGACGGTGACTTCCCTGTCGATGCAAGCAATGGGACGACGTTTATCGGGTCTCCGAATACGGATCTCAAGACCTCGATCCTGACAGCTGGTGATGACACTCAAATCTCCACCGATATCGAGATAACCGGAACGGTTTTTGGCGGTAGAGGTACGGCTACGCCAATGCCTAAAACGATCAAGCTCATAAACGATGGATGGCAATGCCCTGCTGCTACTTCTAAAGGTAACGAACCAACGTGACCTAGTTCATGACTTAGTTTTTGTGTAATGACCTGTTTTCGATTCTTTCGATATGTTTTCATCAACAGGTGGTACAATGCAAGTTTGCTGCAAGAGGAACCCAAAGTTTAAATCTAAAGAAAAGGTGAAAACCAAGTTCATGCCTAGACGACACGGTGACCTGAACATAATCTATGACGTTCTTCAAGCCTATAAAAGCAACTACATGGCGCAGGTGAGTAGCCGGATCCATCACTTGTATCGATATAAATACTATTGTTATATACATAAAAGAACCGAAGTTGATTTGTTTTTTGGACAGGTGACTATTGAAAACAATAGTCCGCTAGGACGGTTAGACCATTGGAACTTAACATGGGAGTGGATGCGAGGCGAATTCATCTACTCATTGCGTGGAGCCTATGCGGCTGAGAAGAGTCCGGGCGAATGCTTAAACAGCAAGGCAGGACAGTTTTACGGGGATCTTGATTTCTCTCAGGTTGCTAATTGCCAGAAGAAACCAATTCTCAAAGATTTACCAGCTGACCGTAAAGAAGATAAGGACACCGGGAAGTTACCTTTCTGTTGCAAGAACGGCACTCTTTTGCCCGTTCACATGGATCCTTCTAAATCTAAAGCCATTTTCCAATTACAGGTTTTGCCCTGAAACGAACCATTTATAGTGTTTAGTGACACAAATTTTAGGCGTTAAGATGATATAAACCGGTTTTGATGTTTGGTTTAGGTGTACAAAGTGCCACCTGATCAGAACAGAACAGCATTCTTTCCTCCTCAAAACTGGAAGATTGATGGTATAGTGAACCCGCAGTACAAATGTGGTCCACCTGTACGGGTGGACGCGACCCCGTTCCCTGATCCGAGTGGTCTCCAAGCAACCACCTACGCTATCGCCAGCTGGCAAGTCGTATGCAACATAACAAAGCCTAAACCAAAAGCTGCACGTTGCTGTGTCTCTTTCTCAGCCTTCTACAACGACTCAGCTATTCCTTGTAACACCTGCGCTTGCGGCTGCAAAGATATCGATACCGACACTTGCAACGCCAATGCCCGACCGCTTCTCCTACCTCCCGACACGCTCTTGGTACCGTTTGATAACCGGACACTAAAGGCAAAAGTATGGGCAAAACAGAAACACATGGCTGTTCCAAAGAAACTTCCTTGTCCTGACAACTGTGGAATCAGCTTAAACTGGCATCTTAACTCGGATTACGGTAATGGATGGTCAGGTCGAATAACAGTGTTTAACTGGGGGAAGAATGCAGTGGAGGATTGGTTTGGTGCTGTGGATTTAGGGAAAGCTGGTTTAGGGTATGAGAATGTTTACTCCTTTAATGGGTCAAGAGTTCCACCTAAGAACCAGACCATTTTCTTTCAAGGACTTCCTGGTATGAACTACTTGATTGGTCTAACGAACGGGACCAATCCTGCTAGAGACCTGCAAGTTCCCGGGAAAATGCAGTCGGTTATCTCGTTTAAAAAGAAGAATTTGGGGAGTTTGAATATCCCTGGAGGAGATGGGTTCCCTAAGAAAGTTTTCTTCAATGGTGAAGAATGTGAGCTTCCTAAGTATTTCCCTAAAAAGGGTTCCGCGATGAGATTATCCGGTATCCGATTCTTGCCTTCGATACTCCTCGTGATCACAACATTTCTTGCCATCAGTGATCGGTTTTTAAGCTGTGTGTAGATTGCTTTAGTGTAATTATGTAAGTTGATTTTTTTCTCTGTTTAGCCATGCCATGATCAAGGAACTTGAAGAGAATGTTTATATATGTATCTCTATTCACAGTTTTGGTTGATCCAAGAAACTTGTATCCATGATCCAAAGGGACCTAATGCAGATGGCCTTTATTAGAAGATTTGATTTTACAAAAGGAATAGCATAAACATCGCAAATTATTTGATCATCAATTACCTCTGCTTCTTGTTTTGGATCATAAGATACACACGAGACAGAAACAACCTGCAACACTCTGCACCAAATTTCAGATATTTCGTCGTTGCATATAACAAGAAATGAGCATTGTATACATAGGAACAGTCTCTTTCGTTTTCTTTCCCCCTTTTGGTAAAAATACAAAAAAAAAACAAAGAAATTTGTATACATTTGAGGGATGCAACATTTACTTTTATGAACAGCTTACAAATTATGTTTTTTTTTTTTTTTTTGTATGTGTGTGTGTGTTAAAGAGTAAATCAAAGCTCCAAGATTCTTCCAGCTTACATACAAGAAGATCGTCAAAATCTGACAGTCGATTTCCCGCCATATCTTTTTGTATCAAATAAACGAAAAAGCTTCACATGATCTTCCAGGTCTATACCCTCAGAATCATGAATGTTCGCCAATGCTATTTCTTAGCCTGCAATAAGAGAGAGCACAACAGAAGACAGACTTTCAGGCTAGCCTTCCTACTTGTCGGAGAGATACAGAAGCCCAGACATATGAAATAAACTATAGAAATAACCTTTCTTAGATATTTCTTGTGAATTTTTATGGCTCCAGAACATGTTTTCTTGGCATCCAAGTTCCCAGTCATGTCGTTAAGTATCTACAAACATTAAGGAAATAGGATGAGGAATGATTCACCAAAATGTAAAGTGAAGATATATGTTTAACCTTAACGACATCGTCGAGTCCACGAGCTTCTGTCATTAGCTTATAACTCTTGTCTTTCAAGACACTGGCCACTAGGAATACAGATATAGGCAAAGGACCTTCTGCAGTTTTTCCTCCATTTCTCATATTTTGTCTCTCATACTTTCCACATTGCTTAATTGACTTCGTTTTACCTTTTAACCCTTCGGCTCTCTCACTCCCGCATTGATGCGCTTCATATACATCAAAAAGATCGGGGTCGTACTCGAGAGCCCACATCATCTATGGGAATAAGGTTTGGCATTTGAGATAAATCCAAGGAAGAAGAAGACATTATACACATAAGATAGAGTTGAGACTCAGGAATCCTTACCTCCCAAAGGTACAAAGAGTCGCAAAATGAGAATTCTCTTCGGAATTGAACCATTAGCATCCGAATTGCAAAAAGATAGTCACCTCCGCCAAGTTTATCTGCATTTTAAGACCAGAGCTTGATTAACAGCTGAATGTATGTATATACGCAAATAAATAGTAGTAGTAGCAGTAGTAGTACCTAGATGTTGGTGAAGTTTGGGGTCAACAACCTGAGTAATTGAAGACAAATGAGTAAGTTGAGCTTCAACTCCAACAGATCTCCCAGTACTACGGAAATTTCCTCGCTTTTCAATTCGAAAAAAGACAAAAAATGTTTAATACAATCTGATGTAAACAGTTTGATACCAAAACCAGAAATACAGTGAATATATGTGTAAGGTAAGTAGTACCAATCGACGCATAAGCCTCTCAAAACACCAAAAAGCATCAGCTTCGTCTTCAAGAAGAATAATCATTGGGGAACAAAGATCACTCATTCCTGATCAGAGCAACATTACATCTATCAGAATTTCTCAAGTAAGACTGGCTTTCAAACAAATGATACAATAATATATATACATTTGGTTGTACCTTGACAATACCCAACGTCATTGTCTATCCAGGCGTAAACAGACAGAATATCCCAGAGCTTTGACAAATTCTCCTTTTTCTCATAAAACACCAAGGTCCTGTCTGTACGGTTCACATCAAGACCTGAAGAATATAAAGGACTCAATTAAGCAACTGAGTAACCAAACCAGCAGATAGATATTCAGTATATTCAAGCCGGTGATAGAGGAAGCCATGATCAGTCACTAACCTATCTGGTGAAGTGTTAGTAGCCATTGAATAATTTTCTTATCAAGAGGTCCACGACTGGTGAGCTCTTTAAAGAAATCTGAACCATTTGAGTTTGTACCTGTGAGAACAACATGAATACTTCAAATGCCTATTACAAGCTTATGCAGAGTTTCATATTAAAATAATTCCATGAAAGGGAAAATTTCTTCACCTAAATTTATTTCCTGAAGTACAAGAGGATCATAGTTGGGTTGACCATTTTCAGTAATTACAGGAGCAGTAATAAATCTTCCACTTCCAATGACAGGAAACATTTGCTTACACTCCTCCTTCCAAGAAGCATACTGCAATCTGAAGGAAGAGAAGTAAGTAGCGATATGATTCACAAAAACAAGAAAAATGGTTTATGTATGAATAGAAATTATAACCATGTAAGTATGCCAAGATGTGATATATATATATATATATATATATATATATACACAGACGAAATAAGGACAAGAATCTACCTTCTGCGTTGTCGGGTCTGCTCTCTTTCTTCGAATGTGCTCAACGAATTATAACAGCCAAGTAGGAATTCCCATACTTCACCTCTAATGGATGGATGGATCCCCTACAGATGGATTGTAAATGAATTCTTGAGAAGAAACAAAACGATAAATCAGTCCTGGCAAAAGACTATTCCAGAAACAAACATACCCCTCTTCTGATTCGTCTAAGAGTCTTGCCAATATCGAGAGAGCCTTCTTGGAGAAACGCAGCCTGCCATTTTCTTACACTAAGAGTTTTACCAGGCTGCACAAAACATGACCGGTGTTGTCAGCAACAAAAGCAATTATATATTACCATTCTCTCCCCTATCTCTACCGATGTGGGATCTTCTTATCAGTCTGTCAATGTTAGGGTTCATCTAGAGATACTTATGGAATCTGAGTTCCAAAATAGTGCCAATTAAAGCGCATAATTGATAAGAAACACACGTCTTACGGATCTTCCCATACTGTTCCATGTACAGCAATTTGATCTCAGGAGCTGTTTAGGCTCTCAGATCTACTTTTTTTTTTCTTTTTGTTTCTAACCTCATTTGATATTTTCTTACAATGGCATGGCAACAGATATATATATATATAAAGGACATAAAAACAATTGGCAAGAACTTGGAATTTGAGGAGAGATCAAACCATCTAAAGCCGGTGATGGAATCGATTCTTAAGGAATCATGTACCACAGAACACGAAGAACCAAATAGAATTCGAAAAAAATGCAATTGGGATTTACACAGATATAATGATCGAATCGGAAATCAAATATTGCAGCATTCGTAATTACCAAATAGAGAGACACGACCTAATGAATGAGAATCTTTAAAAGAAGTAAAATTCGGAGGAGAAAGAATGGGGGATCCGAAAGAAGAAGAAGAAGAAGAAGAGACGTAAACCTTGATTTTGAATCGGGTCTTGGGGACATCGATGCACTCAGGACGAACCTGGTAGTAGGAATCTGCTGGCTCTCCTACGCCTCCCCACATCTCTCGACTTTTCCCGGGCAAAATTTAACAAANAAAAAAAAAAAAAAAAAAAAAAAAAAAAAAAAAAAAAAACAAAGGACAGGATCGGGATCCCCTTAAACCTCAAAAAAAAAGATCGATCAACGATCAAAACGATCAAATTGACGAAATTTTTAAAAAAGATTTGAGAATTTAAGGGGCGCCCCAACACCAGCCTTGAAGGTTAGTGGATTGGGGAAGTCCAAAAGACAGAAAACGAACTTTGGTAATAATGTTTTTGTTCGTATTACTGAAGTTTCTTTCTTCTATTCTATCATTTTTGTTGATGACAAGACGACGAGCTGAGCTGGTCTCATTATTAGTAATATTAGTTGTTGTTCGCCACAAATAACGGAGTTCTCCCGATCCATCTTATTTATCTTCTTCTTTCACGACATTTTTTTTTAGGGGCACACACACACACACACTTGACTTGGACTTGGACTTGGACTTGGATTTGGATTGAGTTTCTTCTTTCTTTCATTGTTTTCCACCAAAATTTTCATTTTCATCTTTCACAGGACGATGCACTTACTAGTATTCTAGTAATGGTAATGCAATGTCGTTGCCAATTTCCAACAATTAGATATTGGATTTTTTTCTTTTTCGTTTTGTTGTTACTTGTTAGTTGTTAACAACGAAAAATAACATGTTCTTTTCTTCAATAATCAAAAGTCGACTAGTGATTTACACAATACGGCTAAAGAAGACAGAATTGTTGATTGTTCAAACGACACCGTGTTGGTGACTTCATGGGCTTTCTCTTTTATGGGCCTTCAAGGTAAGGTTAAATCTAAGGTTCTTACAACGTTGGGCCATGAGATACAAAGCGCTAAAATAAATGGTAGTATATAAGAGTCTCTTCAGCGAAACCCTAATTTCCTCTCAGCTACACACTTTCTCACACTGAGCAGCTTCGACATTCTAATCTACCGGCGGCGAAAATGGTGAGATATACATTTCTTCCTGATCTTATATCCAAGCGGCGGTTGTTCAATTTAACATCGACCAGGATTGTGAGTTGTAACGTTTTGATGGTCCATTGTTTCAGGTTTTCAAGAGGTACGTTGAGATCGGGAGAGTGGCTCTTGTTAACTACGGAGAAGATCATGGAAAGCTCGTCGTTATCGTCGACGTTGTTGACCAGAACAGAGTTAGCCTTAGTTCCATTACTTTCATAACTATATCTTTATTAGTTTCAATGCTAGGAACCGTATAGTTTCTTCGTTGGTCTCTGTTAATTTTTGGATTTAAGGAATAATAATTTAAATTGACTCTAGCTGCAACTTTGGTGGTTTACAGTCTCATTGGTTAACATATTACGAAATTTCTATGTTGCGTTGGTTTTGTAGTTTTGAGGATGACATGTGACTTGTAGTTTCACCTAGGCGCTATTTGTTTAGATGTATACTTATGGAGTCCTGATTATGTTCTTGTTATTCAGGCTTTAGTGGATGCCCCTGATATGGAGAGGATCCAGATGAACTTTAAGAGGTTATCTCTTACCGATATTGTGATTGACATCAACCGTGTGCCTAAGAAGAAGGCTTTGATCGAGGCAATGGAAAAGGCTGGTGAGTGCTGTGTTAAATGTAATGTAATGATGTTGGATTTTTTCAAGTGTTCCCGTCTAATCAGGAAGATCTTGCAGATGTGAAGAACAAATGGGAGAACAGCTCATGGGGTAGGAAGCTTATCGTGCAGAAACGTAGGGCTAACCTCAACGATTTTGATAGGTTCAAGATCATGCTGGCTAAGATCAAGGTCAGTGTCGTTAACTTTGAAGAGTCTATGATTGTGTGCGTTTATGTTTAAACTGAAATGTTAATGTGTTGTTGTTGGTTGTTTGCAGAAAGCTGGTGTTGTCAGGAAAGAGCTTGCAAAACTCAAGAAGGAGGTCACTGCTTGATCAAATACTATTATGTCTACAAATCTGTTTTTGTTTTTGGATTCGGAAATTAGTGTTTTTGCAAATCTCAACATCATTATGTACTCAATTGTCCGATGTTACTCAAGTTTGAATGAAACCTTTTTTTGGAGAAACTTATGTTCTTGTTATTTTATCTTTAAAGTGACCAGTTTTTCATATTATGCCATTTGTTTTGTTACTTCTTCTGTTATTTGGTAGTAATTCACTTAGGTGTTTTGATGCCAGAGTTTGCAATGCCTGAGAATACACTTGAACTACTGGCTGATCATTTTGAGCTACTGTTAACAAAACTTTCAATGGTTTTGGGCCTTTTGACTTTTGAAGATTGAATATTTTTTCTGGTTTTGGAGATCAGTGTAGTGTAATTTCAAATTCACTATTTACTCAACCATCGGTTAAACTCTCCAGTTTCGGTGATGAAACCTTGTTGAGGAAAAAGACATTCCATGCTCATGAGTCATGAACCACGAGAAATTTACGAGAGAATCTACTACAAAGACTTGAGAGAGTCGGAGAGATATATAGATATTAATACTCAATATTTGTAACAGTTTTCGAATATATAACTAGATTATTTTGGTCGCGTCTGGCTGTGTAAATATAACAAAAATTTCTGACTCGTTACAGAGGGGAAAACGGAATAAAACCCTGAGGAGGGCTTCAAAAGTTTTTACCAAGTTCAATCTTTTTCATCAGTGTCATGGTGTGGTGAAGAATAGAATCCAAGATTCCGGCCACCTAAACAAAAGCAAAAACACAGTCATATGATAATACATTAATGAACTGTAACATGAAGAATAGGCTTCTAACTTCTTTACTAACCGTGAAGACACCACCGATAATGGCGCATACGTTGGTGATGAAATGGGAGAAGGACTTGGAGTTTTCTGTTATAAGAACCTGCAAACAAACAAAGAAAAAGATGAGCAGAGTGTAACTTCGACCCACCGTACCAATCCGAAACTGTGTAACACATATAAGGCAGCAAAAGGGGATAATGATGCCTACCTGCATCGGTGAGAGCTCGAAGTGAAACTTGGCGACTGGTAAATAGTAACTTTGAGCAACACTGCTATGTGCTGTGTACTCATACTCTTCAATCATAACCTGTCCATTGCTTTTCACTACCTCTGTCTTTACTATTTGAAGATAATGCTCGATCTGTCCATGGAGAACAACACCTTAAAGCATGATTAGACGATTTAAATAGTAGTTATTGAGTTTTTACAAACTTACAGTAACATTAGGGCCGAGATCACGTTGGTTTATGAAGGGACGTCCGTCCAAACGGTCATGGTTTCGGCCTAGATAAGGTGATAAGCGCTTTAGCTCAGAAAATTTCTGAGGCAAAATCCTCCGCCCAAATGATAGATGGTTAACAACATGGGACATATTCATCTGAGAAGTATCAAAGGAATGAGATCCCGAACGAGCTGAAACCATCAAGTTGCCTGGAACCTGCAAAAACCATAGGGTAGTAACTGTTAAAGTGTTTGAGTGATCTAAAAGGCAGACAGACAAACAAATAGTATTCTCCCAATTAAATGCTTACTTTCTTTACGCGCATGTATCCTTCAATTCTACATCCTCCAGTAGAAGGTGCCTTTTTTAGAGTTCTCGATGAATTGTCTGATTTGTCCTCCAGTGCTAGATGATGGGGCTCTAGATGGATTGGTTCAACCAGACTCACCATCATCTATAGGAGAAGGTAAAATATTTAGAAACAAGCTACAAATGAAGCGCGAACAGCGACTCTTGTCTTACTTTTCTAAGGGACACGGAAAAGAAGTTGAAAAGAAACTACCTTCACTAAGCTTTCCGTATCACGATCTCCATAGTAGGATTCATGATCGTGGTGTGCATTGTCATCCCTATTAAGCAGATGAAAGAAAAATGGAGAGAATTAATTTAGGAGAATCGAGCAATTGATGGTCATGCATTATATGAACAAGTGAACTCGCAGTCCAGTTCTCTTACTTCAAATCACTGCCTTTGCGGAAAATGCGAATAGATGGATACCCTTGTATGTGATTCCTGGATATTATTTGCAGAGAAAATTATGAGCATACCTTAAAGCTGGTATACGTTTCCAGAGAATGCATTATGCTATAGCTAATGAAGTCCTAAGGAGATCCCCGAACCTATGTATGGTATGCCTTTCTTTGGTTCTGACCATAACTTTCTGTTGAAGAGGTGCATGTAATATTTTAACTTAAACAAAAAGTATCTATACGAAGCCAATACAAAAAATGAAGTAACTGACTATTCCTTCCTCTAGTAATAAATTAAAAATGCGTCTTAGACCTTAGTTAAAGAGAAATGAGTTAGAGTCTTAGAGACATCTCAGATATTCCACATTGTCACCAATGCATTACTGGCTAATATACTAGCCCACCCTCCTAAACACTTTTTTTTGCACATATTCAAATGATGTATTCGGTGGAAAGGAGTCTATTCTTAGTTATATTATGCATACTTAAGAAGCTATGGATAGTACTTTTTGCACTGTATAGTTAAGTTTTCATAGCTTAAGATGGAAAGGCAGATAAAATATGAAAGGATATACCTCCGACAGAGATCAGCTTCTTGGGTGCAGTCAACTTTTGCCACGAGAACACGTCCGTCCATTTCTGGATCATATCTACCAAAAACAAGAAAGTTACGAGGAAAAATACTTTTACAGACTCTTTATGGAAAGAGAGTATAATGGCATACCTCTCTTTTATTTGTTTTGCTGCCTTCTCCCATGATGGTTTCTGAAAATGGAGACAAGTTATAGGCTTCGCATAAATATCAGCAAAAATACCTATTTACAGTAGATAAAGTGCCACCAGATACTAATCTACTTTATAAGTTAGATATTCAACATCAAGTTGATCCTTATACAAGTCTAGTCTTTCCATGAGGAAATTATTACGACTTCAGAGTTCAGCCAAAGAGAATTCTCAGGAAAGATTGACTAGGTTACCGTAAATTGCACTGTTAGCGCGTCTTAGGCACCATACATGTATTAAAATTTCTTCTAGTAGGAACACTAATATAACCCTTGCCAAAAGGCAGCAAAATATGGTTCTGGCTGAAAACTATGCTGTGACATCTAGAATATAGGAGACGTAGACAGCAGATAAGGGAATTACCAGGAGATTACACCAATAGCACCAGGGTGCAAAGAAATTAACAACCAAGATTGGAAATCTGCAAAATGTATGCTTCATATGTTGTCACCAGAACAATAAACAAGTACGTACTAGGAATAGATTCGTAGTATTTTTGTATCTATGTATGAAATGCACAATACAGTCTTAAAATCCTTACTGATGTGTAACTGTGTCAAAGTTGCGCCCAGTAAGTGATACCGAATCTTCAGCTACTTCTTCACCAGTTTCATCTCCATGATTAATGAGCGATAAAACTTCCCCAGCGTGAAACTCAGAACCAGTGGGTCTCATATTTGAATCAATAGAAAACTTCCGAATTGTCTTTGTTACATTTAGCCTGTTCTGAAAACCAAAGTTAGCAAAATCAGGAGAGGGAACAACCAAAAATTTCAAGCGACCAAATGGATAAATGTTCAAAAAGAATAACACTATTTTAAAAATTTGACAATTTCGGATTCCTTCAAGAATATATTGTAAGGTCCAAACTTTTTGGACGCACATAGCAGATAATTAAATACTTTTAGAAATAAAGATTTCTCAAGAGCAAAAGAAAAAAGACAGAGATTAAAATGAATTAATGATGAAACCAAACTTACAGTTCCTAATACGTCGCTGACATCCAGAGATGCAAATTCACATGATAGTGAGGGAAAGCTGCCATAAAATAGAATCTGTATCTGGTTAGCAATCAGATAGATGCTGAATTTTGCATAACTTTGACTGGGCCACACATGTGGCATTTCTGAAGAGATAAGTTATACTATGCACTCAACAAATAACGGGGTGTGCAAAATAAAATAACGTGCTAGCATACACTAGGGTAACACTTATACACTCTTTAACCTGTCAAAACATTGACACTATAAGAAATTTGTGCTGATAAACAAAACTGAGTATAATGTACCTTATGTTAAAATCTAAGCGCAAGAAGTCTCCATCCGAGCTCCTGTCAACAATAACCGATGTTGAAGTGCTGACAGCCAAATAATTATTCAATTCCTGCAAAACGAATTTGCAAAGTCAAAACAGCATTCATATTTCCTTCCTAAAGATACAAACTGACGTTAGTCGCTAACATAACACCAGAACAATCGCCATTGTATGTCATAGTCGTCAGCAAGTCCAGTGAGCTTGAAACTTACCATTCCAAATAAAAATAGCATAGAGAGTGCTGCTACAATGGACAGTCCAGCACCAGACAGAGTCGCCTCTGTCAAATCCCTCGGGATTTTCCTGCAAACAGGGAAATTCAAAAGAATATATAAACTATACAATTATCGCCCAGATTCACAAATCTCAGTTTCTAATCCAACTTTGAAACATTTCCCCCAAAATTCAACAAAACCGAAATCGAAGTGACTAAGAAAACATCTTAAACCCCAGATAATATAAACACTTGTTAACAGTCCAATTTCAGAAAGAGATCAAATGAAAAATTTGACAATGCATATACAAAACCTACAACTTCAGGATCGAGTGTCCACGACTAAACCCTATCACTAATCAGCAACGAAATCCACAAAATGCAGATGCTCCCCAGGAAATATTCACAATAAAGTATCAATTTAATTATGCCGCTGCCGTAGATCGAGAAAATTCGAAGTCTACAAAACAGGAGGAAGCTAAGCTGGAGAAATCTGGGAAGCGAATACAAAAATGGTGAAACAGAAACAAACCTGTAGAAATCAACGGATTTGATCTTGCTAGTGGAGACCATCTTCTTCGGATAAAGAGTCAACTGGGAATCAAACAAGAGCTGCTTGGCTAATGGCTACTTCTATAAGCTTCGAGGACGAAGCACCTCCCGTGTGATTTTTTTTATTATCTTCATCGTACAGATTTGAAACTCCTCCCCCAACCTAATAAATTGCAACACTAGCCCCCTCTGCTTTGACTTGTTTCGCATTTGACCCAAATAGTTTTATAGAAACAAGTTAGCACCCTTCTCAGTTCTCACTTGTTTCAATCAAACCCATTTTATCAGATATTTTGGTGTGAGTGAAGGTGCAAATGAATATTTTAGACCAATACACAAGTCTGGAATATAATGGACACCATTATGTAGTAACTAGCGTATTCATGTTTACAAGTTTCTAACCTTGTTATTGTTATCTGTCTCTGCTTTGGTTACCATTTCTGCGAGGATCATTGCATTGATCCATCGTGTCGTATTCTTTACCATCATTACTTCTTCTTCATGTTCTAGATTCTTGTTCAGTGTTTTGATCGAAGTTGTTTATATGATTGTAAAACTAAAAACACCAGCTAAGTTAAAGAACAAAACAGTTTGAAGTTCTTCTAATAACATCAATCGTTCCAAAGAACATTCTTATTTATAGGATACATTGATAAAATTTGTTCTCTTCTTAACCTTCTGATCCAAACTTCTGGATTCCAGACCAGAACAAAGAACTAACAAACTACATCAAACTATCAAAGAAATATCACTGTGTGAAACTGAAAGAAATCTTTTGTTGTTTAAACTTCGAGATACTTGATGGCAGTCTGAACATCCTTGTCGCCTCTCCCACTGAAGTTTAAGACCACTCTGGCTCCATCAGGTAGCGTCGGACAAAGCTTCTCGAGATGGGCCAATGCGTGCGATGTCTCCAATGCTGGGATTATTCCCTCCAACCGAGACACTCTCTTGAACGCTACATGGGGAGATTAAGAATACACGAATGCAAGTTCTCATGAGATGTGAAAGAAACATATAAA
This sequence comes from Camelina sativa, assembly GCF_000633955.1. Taxonomy (NCBI): domain Eukaryota; kingdom Viridiplantae; phylum Streptophyta; class Magnoliopsida; order Brassicales; family Brassicaceae; genus Camelina; species Camelina sativa. The sequence continues at coordinate 6,556,951 of NC_025694.1, forward strand.
GTAAGACAAATGATGTGCCGGTTAAGTACCTTCTAAGGCTTCTTCATCTGTAACGCTATAGTATTCAGCCCGTCCCATGTCTTTAAGGAAACTATGCTCGGGTCCGACTCCAGGGTAGTCCAATCTGATTACATAACTTTTACTCCTTAGATAAAGGTGACAGACATAATCATGGCTTAAAACAAGATTTGAACAGAGAGAAATCTCGTACCCGGCACTGATGGAGTGTGGTTCAATGATTTGACCATCATCATCTTGCAGCAAGTAACTCATAGCTCCGTGGAGTACACCGACATCTCCTTTTGTCAATGTGGCAGCGTGTTTGCCGCTGTCCAATCCAAATCCAGCGGCTTCCACACCGATCATTCGAATCTCTGTGTCATCGACAAATTCATGGAAGAGTCCCATAGCATTCGAACCCCCACCAACACAAGCAACCAGAACATCAGGCTTCCCACCCCATTTCTCCATTGCTTGTCTCCTTGTTTCTTTACCAATCACAGCATGAAAGTCTCTGACCATCATAGGATAAGGATGAGGACCCGCAACAGATCCCAATATGTAATGTGTAGTCTCCACATTTGTCACCCAATCCCTTATAGCTTCGGAAGTTGCATCCTTTAAAGTCGCTGTTCCAGAGTGGACTCGTCTAACCTACAAGCACCATCATTAGATAACAACAATTCAAAAGCATTGCGACTTTACACAAGATTTATGCATAGAATTCACATCACCTCAGCACCTAGAAGACGCATCCTGAACACATTAAGAGCTTGTCTCTCCATATCTTGAGCACCCATGTAGATAATGCACTGCAAACCAAAACGTGCACACACGGTAGCTGTGGCTACACCATGCTGACCAGCCCCTGTCTCAGCGATAATCCGTTTCTTTCCTAAACGTTTGGCGAGAAGAGCCTGAGCCACAGCGTTGTTGATCTTGTGAGCACCGGTGTGGTTCAAGTCTTCCCTTTTGAGGTATATGAGAGGTCCTTCACCGTTTTCTCTGCGGTAATGCTCAGTAAGCCTCTCAGCAAAGTAAAGCGGACTCTCCCGACCAACGTAGTCTTTCAAGATCTCTGCCAATTCTTTCTATAGTTGCATCAAACATCAATCTCAGACATTGCCTAACAAACGAATTAACCAGAAAAGACTTCCAAACTTTCGAATTGAGTCAATATAGAGGAGACAAGATGAAAAATAGAACCGGCCTAATTTACCTGAAAATCTTGGTCGGTGGCGAGAGCATAGAAAGCGGTTTCGAGTTCAGAGAGGGCGTGCATTAGAGTTTCAGGGACGTACTTGCCGCCGAACTTGCCGAACCGACCGAACGAATCGGGTCGTTGCCACAGGCGAGAATCAGATCCAGCGGCCTCCGTCATGAGAATAGATGGGTCCTTGGCGATGGTACAGGAGACGGAGAACGAAGAAGAGGAGCGTGAGCGAGAGGATGGCAGAGGGGTAAATAGAGGGAGTTTGGAGGGCGATTTCAGATGATGGGTCGATTCGGAAGAAGCTGAAACGGATGGTCTGAAAGTAGCAGCAGCGGTGCCTGTTGCGGTGGCCATTATTAGTGTGAGAATATCTTTTTATCTATTTCTCAAAGACAAAAAAAGATTTGTTTTGCTGACAAGAATCTTGAAAGTGAGGGGTTTTTTTATAGACTCGGTTATTAAAACACATACTACAAAGAAACAAAAGTAGAGGAGGAAATCAGTACCACGTTAACTTGTTTGCGAACAAGGGAAAAATCAAAATATTGAAAGAGGAGGTTGGTGAGAGAACGGGGGCGGTGTAATTTTGGGGGTTGGATGTGTTTATCACATGCCTAACTTAGTGTCCATCTATCTTTTTTTTTTTTGGTAAACTTCTAGTTCTATGTATTGTAGTCGGCTTTGGACAAAGATGACGTAATGTACAATATATCATTCTTCTGAAAGGACACTTATTTAAAAACGATTAAGGTTTGAACTAGTCGTAGGCTCATAGCGGACGGATAAAGAAAGGTAGTAGCACACATACAGTAAAATCTCTATAAATAATAAAGTCGAGACCAAAAAAATTTATTAATTTATAAAAGTTTTAATTTATCGATAAATTAATATTTTATTAATTTATGAAGATATTCTTATTTTTTAATTTATAATATTAACTATTGTAACAAGATGAATGCCAATTGTTTACTAAATTATCTAGGTAAAAATAATAAATGTTAGAAGTTTAGAGTTTAGAAAAAATTGTTATTATTAATGATGAAGTCGAAGGGTAATGATGAAGTCGAAGAAGATATTGCGGTACATTTAGAACCAGTTACTAAAGAAGCAATTATCACATCTAGTACTCTCTATAATTTTTGGATGCGATTTAAGAAGACAACAATTAAAAAGATTAGAGTTGAGCTCCAACAAGAATGCAAATTCAATAATAGGCAAACAACAATAGAATCATATTTCACTAGATTTTCTTAGATATATATATGTATATATATATTAGTTTATTTGATTATTAATTTATGATATTGATGGGACCATAATTTTACATAGGATTTTCAAAAAAATTATTATCTTATTATTTTATCGAAATGTGTCATTTTTTACACCGGCCTAACTCGGAACCAGAATAATTTATTAATTTATAGCGAGTATTAATTTATAAAGGTTCTAGTGTAACTTTATTATTCAGTTTTTGAACTAAACCGTTATACATTTTGGAGTACGATTTTGAATCGGATATAACTTTTTTTCTTTGAATAATGGTTGCATCAATTTTTGTTGTTGTTGTTTTTGTGTGTGTGTGTGTCTTCATCTAACGAACGGATTAATCTGCTCTCCGCTCTTCTTTTATTTCAATCTTTCAAAAACTTAATAGTCTTGTTTTTCTTTTTTGCCAGGACTAATAGTGTTGTCCTCATCATTTTTCTTTCTTCGTTTTAGTATTCTTTAATTTAGTTGGTATATCGAATTTTCAGCTTATATCATTGAGTAGTATTAGGAGGTTTAGTATCTAGGATATTTTCCTAAGATATCTTTCTATATTGTTAAGGCAATAGAAATGTTTAACTTCTATTTAGACATATCCTTTTCCTATTCTTTAGCATCTTCTTTTTCTATATAAACATGTAAACCTTGACAGATGATTCAATAAAAAAGACAGAGCAATTTATTAGTTTAACATGATATCAGAGCCACCCTTTGGCCTGTACGAATTGCTCTAGAAACCTTATTTTTAAAAAATTCTTCTTCTTTTTCTTCTTTTCGTTTCAAACCTCTCTTCTCTATTCTTCAAATATGGGTAATACCTATAAAGACATCGAAACAAGCAAGTCTTTGAATGATCAAACCTTGATCTCTCCTTATTTTCTTCATGCCTCTGATCATACTGGTCAAGTCCAAACTCCAATTCTTCTAAACGGCTCTAACTACGAACGATGGGCAAAACTAATGACCAACTCTCTTCACACCAAAAGAAAACTAGGGTTCATTAACGGAACTCTCCTCCGATCCACGACAGACCCAGACGAAGCAGAACGATGGGATATGGTCAACTCAATGATCATTGGTTGGATCTATAGCAGCATCGAGCCCTATCTTCGATCATCTATTTCTGTTGTTTCTGATGCATCGGTCATGTGGGCTGCTTTGAAAGGGCGGTTCTCTACAAGTGATGACACACGAGTTCGTCAACTCCGTGCGGAGTTAGCCGCCTGCAGACAAGACGGCCGAACCGTTGAAGAATACTTTGGCAAACTCAAAGTGTATTGGGATGATCCGTCCGATTTTGAAGCAGCTTTCACTTGTTGTTGTGGTAATGATCGCTGCTCCTCTATGATCAAACACCGTAAGATTCAAGACAAGACGTTCAATCATCAGTTTCTTACGAGCCTCGACAACAACAGATTTGGAACAGCTAGATCCAACCTTCTTAGCCGCCTTTGTGATCTCACTCTTGAGAGCGTGTATTCTCAGATAAAGCAAGAAGAGACCCATCTCAACACTACTCGACGAACCAAAGATAAAAGCAGCGTTATTGGCTTCTCGGCAACATCGGCTACAATCACCAAACCAAATACCTCTATGACATGTACTCATTGTGGTCGCACAGGACACGAGAAACAACAATGCTTCAAGGTTGTTGGTTATCCAGAATGGTGGGGGGNGGGGGGGGGGGGGGGTACAGCTGACTCTCGGACGAGGAAACTCAAGTCGTGGTCGAGGTTCTGTTCGAGGACGAAACAGAGGAGGACGTGGTTGTTACTCAGCGCACCAAGCAGGCTTGTTAGGATCACACCCTGCAAGTTCACACACCACTGATGTTTCAACCTCCACTACAAGCGATTCTGGAATCCCAAATCTCACCCAAAGTCAGTGGAACTCAATTGCTAACTTCATGACTAGTAAGAAGCAAAAAAACACCGACAAACTCTCCGGTAAGACAGAAAAACTTGTCATCTTTGGCACCAGTAGTCGATACGATATCATTATTGATTCTGGTGCATCTCACCATATGACTGGCCACATAAACTTGTTGACAAATTTATTTAAAATCGATCCCATTGCCATTGCCTTACCGGATGGTGGATTTACATGGGCCACATGTCAGGGCACACTAAATCTCGGGGGAAAATTAGTCCTTCATCGAGTCTTCTATGCCCCTGATTTATCTATGACTCTCATCTCAGTCTCTCAATTGTTGGATGAAATTTCCAGTTCTGTGATATTTACGAAACGCTTTTGTGCGATACATGACCAAGCTTCGAGGATTTTGATTGTTGTGGGTGAGAAGAGCAATGGGGTTTATCACTTGACTGGTGTGGTTGTTCCTCAGGCTCATCGTGTTGGTTGCAGTGATGTTCGCGCCTTGTGGCACATGCGGCTAGGTCATCCGTCGTCAAAAGTGTTATCTTTTCTTTCTGATTTAGGAGGTTTTTCATATAATGTTAGTGATTTGGAGGAGCTTTGTGATACTTGCCTTCGTGCAAAACAAACTCGTGTTTCTTTTCAAGATAGTTCAAATAAAGCGGATGATTTATTTTCAATGATTCACTATGATGTTAAGGGTCCCTACCGTGAAAAATCAACAACTGGAGCATCTTATTTCTTGACTATTGTTGATGATTTCTCAAGAGCAGTTTGGACACATTTACTTCTCGAAAAATCACAGGTAGCGGATGTTCTCAAGAACTTTCTCGCTTTTGTTCATCGTCAATTCAACAAACAAGTCAAGATCGTTCGTTCTGATAATGTAACAGAATTTCTTTGCCTTCGCAAATTCTTTGATTCTCAAGGAATAATTCATCAGACATCTTGTGTTGCTACTCCTCAACAAAATGGCCGTGTTGAACGCAAACATCGTCATATCCTGAATGTGGTGAGGTCTTTGTTGCTTGAAGCCAAGCTTCCTGCACGGTTTTGGGGAGAAAGTATCCTCGCAGCCACTCATCTCATCAACTGCACTCCCTCTGTTCTTCTTCTCGGTAAATCACCTTTTGAAGTTCTCTTTCAGAAACCTCCTGCTTATGATGACTTGCGGACCTTCGGCTGTCTCTATTATGCTCACAAAGTTCGTCGCTCCAATGATAAATTTAAAGAGAGAGGTGTTAGGTGTATGTTTCTTGGCTATCCCTTCGGCAAGAAAGGATGGATTGTCTTTGACTTTGAAAATGATAAAACGTTTGTTTCCCGTGATGCCATTTTTCATGAGAATGTCTTTCCCTTCCACTCCTTTGACTCTTCTATGGCGGACTCTTTAACGGTTGTCTCTCCCTCTTCTGTTCATCCTAGTTTCTTCGATGACATTGATTCACCCTCTTTGACAGGGGGAGCATCACTGCTCCTCCCACTCCGGCATCTTCTAGTAACCCTCCAGATACGTCTCCACCAACACCAAAGACTGATCCGTCTTCGCCCACATGACCAGATCCTCAAGTAACAAGTGATATTGTTGCCTCTCCGGATCTTGGCTGTGGAAAACGGATCACCAAGCCTAATGTTCGTCTCTCCGGCTACCAACTCTACTCGGCTACGTCTTGTGATAAACCTCACCTCACGTCTCCCAATCAAGATTCCTCAAGTAAGTGTACTTATCCACTAACAGCTTTTCTTGCATATCAACGGTTTTCTGAATCCCAGCAGGCTTTCCTTGACAAAATTACGGCTTGCATGGAACCCGCAAGCTTTCAAGAGGCAATTCAATATCTTGAATGGCGTCAGGCTATGCAGGCTGATATTGATTCTCTTGAAAAACAACACACATGAGACGTCACTATGTTACTTCCGAACAAACATGCTCTAGGTTGCAAATGGGTCTTCAAACTCAAGTATCGTTCTGCCGGAACTTTGGAGCGATACAAAACTCGTCTCGTTATCTTTGGTAATTGTCAACAAGAAGGCGAAGATTATAATGAAACTTTTGCTCCGGTTGCCAAGATGACTACTGTCCGGTTTCTTCTTTAAGTTGCAGCAACAAAGAATTGGGATTTGTTTCAGACGGATGTGCATAATGCTTTTCTTCATGGTGATCTTGAAGAGGAAGTATACATGAAACCACCACCTGGTTTCTCTGCTCTGGATAAAGCAAAGGTGTGTAAGTTTAGGAAGTCTCTCTATGGGTTGAAATAGGCTCCTCGTTGTTGGTTCTCCAAGTTATCAAAGTCTCTTCTAGCATTTGGCTTTACTCAGAATAGGAAGGATTACTCTTTGTTCTCTTATACCCGTGGTCCAACTCGTCTTCATGTCTTGGTGTATGTTGATGAGTTAAGCATCAGCAGCAATGATCCCACTCTTACCACTAAATTCAAGGCTTATATGAGTCAATGTTTTCACATGAAGGATCTCGGGATTCTTAAGTATTTTCTTGGGATTAAGGTGTCCCGTGCTCAGGAAGGTATTTATCTCTCTCAAAGGAAGTATGCCTTGGATATCATTTCAGAATGTGGTTTGACTGGTTCCAAGCCGTTTGATACACCGATCGAACAAAATCACACTCTTGGCAAAGATGATGGTCCATTGCTTGACAATCCCGCACAATATCGCCGTCTAGTGGGTCGTCTGGTTTACTTAATATTCACGCGACCTGAGTTAAGTTATGTGGTACACATACTCGCTCAGTTCTTAAAGACGCCCCGTCTCAAACATTGGGAAGCCGCTACTTGGGTGGTTCAATACTTGAAAGGAACACCCTACTCGGGTGGTTCAATACTTGAAAGGAACACCCGGACATGGCGTGTTCTTAAGTTCTGACTCGGATCTTTCTCTCGTCACCTATTGTGATTCTGATTACAATACTTGTCCATTCTCCCGCCGCTCTTTAACTGGTTATGTGGTTTCTCTTGGTGGTTCTCCAGTGTCTTGGAAAACGAAGAAACAACAGGTTGTCTCTCGTTCTTCGGCTGAAGCCGTATACATGGCTATGTCAATGGCTCTCTGTGAAGTTAAGTGGCTTAAGGAACTTCTTCTCACTTTCGGTGTCACACATTCTGCTCATGTTGCTTTCTTTTGTGATAATGAAGCAGCTCTTCACATTGCTGCTAACCCAGTCTTCCACGAATGCACCAAACATATCGAAAGTGATTGTCATTTTGTTCGTGATGCGGTTCAAGATGGTACCATTTCTACTCATCACGTTTTTTCCGAGGAGCAGGTTGCGGATTTTCTTATTAAAGCACTTGGTCGACAACAATTTGACTATCTACTCCGCAAGATGGGAGTTCGTGATCTCCACTCACCATCTTAAAGGGGAGTATTAGGCGGTTTAGTATCTAGGATATTTTCCTAAGATATCTTTCTATATTATTAAGGCAATAGATATGTTTAACTTCTATTTAGATATATCATTTTTCTATTCTTTAGCATCTTCTTTTTCTATATAAACATGTAAATTTTGATAGATGATTCAATAAGAAGGAGAGAGCAATTTATTAGTTTAACAAGTAGTGACTCGTTTTAACGTGCCCATTTTTTTTTTTTTTTGGAGTTCACGTTAATGCAATGGAGTGGACATTGAATAAGTTACATACACCAATATATGAGTCGATATTTTAGTTTCTTCTTTCATATCGTCCTTATTAAGAAACCATCATATGACGCACACCTGAATAAATAATCTCACTTTAAGAAAAAAGAAATATTTCAACCAAAGTAAAACAAAACGAGAATGTTGATATCGAAGATAACCAGTGGTTTAAAGTGATCAAAACAAACGACCGTGACTTTCAATGTCCCGATGCATATCATACGTATTCAAACGTACTGTACGTACATATTTATATTTTAGGAAAAGTGACAACTAATGGATTTATGGATCATGAAACAAGAAATATTCTCTTTAGTCTACTTAAACAATAAATAATCTGCGAAGACCTTGAAAAATTTCGCAAGGTCCTTGATGGTATGTTACGGTTCTTTATTCTTACCTCCTTCGAGACTTCGAGTATAAACTCTGTTTCATGCCCTTTTAAGTATTTATGTCATTAGGGAAATGCACGTTATACCAAGTGAAATTCCTTAAAGCATTCGTTAACGAATTGCACGTTATAGTGCTCGTATATTATTAATTTAAGCCGATACGTCATACTGAATCACACAACCACAATTAATCCATATTGTAGAGCATGGTTTCTAATCAGTGTTATTGCATGTCTCTCAGGTATGAAAATGTTCTAACTTGTTTTTTTGCCTGGATTTTTATATTATGGCAGGTCTCACAACCAAAATGTAAACAAAATTAATCACAGATGAATCCTGTAACTATGAGTTTGAACAAAGCATTTATGTACGAATTTTGGAATCCATAACAATCACAATCAACCAATCAATTAAAAGACATTACACAATGGTTAAATACGAAAAAAACCCCACTTAAAATATTTCCAAAATACGTATATATTAAAAACAAACTTCATACACTTTTCCGCGTCTAATGAAAATTATCCAGATACTGTATTTGTAATTTTTAACGTTATATTCATTATTTTATAATTTAAAAAGTTAATATACAGATAAAATTGAGCGACACATTTTCTAATTTCCCTTTAATTTATTTCATCGCAGTCTCTTAACAGTTACACTTTTGAGTGTCAGATCTCGTCTTTCTTTCTTCTCCAATCCATCACCCTTCTTCTCCGATTCATCCCAATCTCTTCGTCGGACGTTTCAAAATGAGCACACCCACTACCACGTCCGGTTCGGCGGCGAAACCAACTAGACCAGCGAGGTCGTCGTCGTCGTCGAGTGTGGCAGCTAGGTCATCCTCTAATTCCGGTTCCCTCACTTCTTTCCAAGCAATGGTGGAGCTGAAACAAAAGATCCTCACCTCTATCTCCAAACTCGCCGATCGAGATACATACCAGATCGCCGTCGAAGATCTCGAGAAAACTATCCAGTCTCTCACTCCCGAAACCCTACCGATGTTTCTTAACTGTCTCTACGATTCGTGCTCCGATCCGAAACCTGCTGTGAAAAAGGAGTGTCTCCATCTTCTCTCGTACGTTTGTAGTCTCCATTGCGATTCCACGGCTGCGCATCTCACTAAAATCATAGCTCAGATTGTGAAAAGGTTGAAGGATTCGGATTCTGGAGTTAGGGATGCTTGTAGGGATACGATTGGTGCGTTGTCTGGGATTTATCTAAAGGGGAAAGAAGAAGGGACCAATAATAATAATAATACTGGTGCAGCTTCATCGGCTGTGGGTTTATTCGTTAAGCCATTGTTTGAGGCAATGGGAGAGCAGAACAAAGTTGTACAATCTGGAGCTGCTATTTGTATGGCCAGGATGGTGGAATCTGCTGCTAGTCCTCCAGTTACTTCTTTCCAAAAGCTATGCCCTAGAATCTGCAAGCTTTTGAGCAATTCTAGTTTCTTGGCTAAGGCTTCTCTTTTGCCTGTTGTTTCAAGTCTGTCTCAGGTTTATACGGAACCCTTTTTTTATCTCCTTTTCATGTTTTAGAGAATGCGCACTATGTTTGTTGTGGTGAATGGAAGATTATGTCGAAATTAGTGTCAGTCAGTATGTAGAACACAAAGCTTTTAGTCCACATATCAGAAGCTTTAGTCCATAGATCAATGTCTTGAGGTTTAGTCTTAATCCGACTTCTATGTGTTGATGAAGTTTATCTTGTTGTTGTGGTTTTGATTAGGGCTTATAAGTTTCAGTGAAATTTAAGGGGTTTAGGCATGTTTCTTTTTATTTCTGGTAGTTCATTGCTAGTTTCTTCAATTGTTAAACTTTTCTATTAAAATGAGAAGTAAAGAGCAATAAATTTGGTCCAGGTGGGAGCCATTGCGCCTCAGAGCTTGGAGTCATTGCTAGAAAGTATCCATGATTGCCTTGGAAGTACAGATTGGGTGACACGAAAGGCTGCAGCTGAGACATTGACTGCATTGGCGTCACATTCAAGCGGATTAGTTAAGGAAAAAACAGATTCCACTATTACCGTGCTTGAGACCTGTCGGTTTGACAAGGTAGCTATCTTTTCTTCTCCAATTAAGCCTTCCCTTTTTATTTTTATAATGGTTACATATCTCAAGTAATTAGTCATCTATAACTTTTGTTTCACTTCTAAGCTTTGAAATGGATTTTGTAAACGATGGAGAGTTTCACATTCATCAAAACTTTATTAGTTTGGACATGTAAATATTCTTCCCTAGGCAGTTTAATGATGGTATTTTCTTGGACAGATAAAACCTGTCAGGGAAAGTGTGACAGAGGCGCTGCAGTTATGGAAGAAGATTTCTGGAAAATATGTCGATGGTGCTCCAGATGAGTCAAAGCATTCATCTGGTGAGCAGCTTGGATCAGAGAAGAACGAGGATAAAAGGTCTAATCTAGCAGATTTAATGAAAAAGGAGGCATCCGATGGTTCCACACTCTCACCAGAAACTGCTGCTAAAGGAAAAGGAGGTCTTCCTGCAGCAGTACTGTTGAAGAAGAAAGCACCTGTCTTAAGTGACAAAGATTTTAATCCTGAATTTTTCCAGAGACTAGAACGAAGGCAATCCGTGGAAGTAGTAGTCCCTCGCAGATGTAAAAACAACGAAGAGGAAGAATCAGGACTCGATGATCTCAACGCCTTGGGATCTTCAAATCGCTTCAAGAACATCCAAGTAGATGATAAACAGGTAAAAGGTAGGTTTGATGCGAACGGATCACAGGCAGGGACATCTGGTGATGATAAGGCTGGTGTTGTAAATGGAATAGAGACACCTGGAAACCACGCTGCTGTCTCCAATACTGATAACCAATCTGAAGGATCCTTCACAAGTAATAGAGGAAATTGGTCAGCCATCCAGAGGCAGTTGTTGCAGCTAGAGAGACAACAGACAAATCTTATGAACATGCTCCAAGAGTTTATTGGTGGCTCACATGATAGTATGGTGACCTTAGAGGGCAGGGTAAGAGCTTTAGAGAGGATTATCGAAGACATGGCAAGAGATCTTTCAATATCATCAGGTCGCAGGGGTAATCTCACAGCTGGATTTGGCAAGTATAATAGCTTTGCTAACTATCCAACTGGAAAGTATAATGGCCGAGCTCCAGGAGACAGAGGCTCACAACCGGATGGAGCTATGAGGGGAAGGATGTGGAGTTCTGACATGGGGGATGACTGGTACATGCCTCCACATGCTGCTTCCAGAAATGGACAAGCCGGGCCAAGAAGATCACCTCGGTCAGAGCAATATGAGAATGAGCACATGGGGAATGGCAGGAGAGGTTGGGATAACAAAGCAGCTGGAACTATTAGATTTGGTGAAGGCCCTTCAGCAAGAAGTGTGTGGCAAGCCTCAAAGGATGAAGCTACACTTGAAGCTATCAGAGTAGCCGGCGAGGATGGTGCAGTCCCTCGTCCAAACCGAGTGGCGGTTGCCCCTGAAGCTGAAGCCATGGGAGATGATGAACACGAAGGGCAGGAACGTGACCCAATATGGGCTTCATGGAGTAATGCAATGCACTCACTCCGTGTTGGCGACATTGATGCTGCTTATACAGAAGTCCTTTGCGCTGGTGACCAGCACTTGATCATAAAGCTGGTGGACAGGACGGGACCTTCTCTTGACCAGATGTCAAATGAGATTGCAAATGAAGCTCTAAATTTCATCGCTCAGTTTCTGCTGGATCATAATCTCTACGACATCTGCTTATCTTGGATTCAACAGGTAGATCCTTTACAGTAAAATGGCTTCCAAGAATCACATCACATTGATGTTTGGTCTTAATCTTCCTCTCTCTTTTGTTTTTTTGATCGCCATTTGCAGCTGCTGGAATTGCTTTTACAAGACGGTGCAGACACGTTTGGAGTTCCTATGGAACTGAAGACAGAAATCTTGTACAACTTACAAGACGCATGCTCGACGATGGATCCACCTGAAGACTGGGAAGGCCCTGCGCCGGAACAGCTTGTGGTGCAGTTGGCATCAGTTTGGGAAATCGATCTCCAACAGTTCGACAAGTAAACATAAGCTTGTGAACAGAGCTTAACTTCAGTACCGTTGTTGTTCATAATTTTCGTACAGACATGATTCGACATCTAGAGTTTGATTTTTCTTCTAGAGTAAAAAAAAAAAAAAAACCCAGTAAAAGATGACTTTTGAATTGAAATATTGCTACGTATTTGAGCTTAATTATCAATTAGGGCCAAAGCAAAAAAATAAAAATATATATATATATAGTAGGATAGGCCTGGGCATTCGGTTAACCATTCGGTTTCGGTTCGGTTGTATTCGGTTTCGGTTATTTTGGATATAGTAATATAGTAACCATTTGGATATTTTTGAAATTTCGGTTCGGTTCGGTTCGGTTTCTTTCGGTTCGGTTTCGGTTTGGTTATTTAAATAAATAACCATAACTAACATAAATTATATTAACATTAACCAAATAAACCAAATATAACCAAAACTAACCGAATATAACCAAAATTAACCAAATATACAATAACAAAAATACAAAAAAGGGAAAAATATGGATTCAATTTTACAAAATAGTATTTAACTTTGTAAATTCAAAATAATAACATTTACATATATTGATTATTTAAAATATTTAATTGTTTTGAATCTAGAAATAATTTATATTTTAAGTTTATTTTATAGTTTTGCATAATATTAAGTATATAATATTTGATATCTTCTAGGTTTTCGGATATTTCGGTTAACCATTTAATTGTCGGTTCGGTTCGGTTCGGTTTCGGTTAGTTTGGATATAGATTTTTACTAACCATTCGGGTATTTGAAAAATTTCGGTTCGGTTCGGTTTGGTTTTTTCGGTTCGGTTTCGGTCGGTTATTTGGTTATCGGTTATTTTGCCCAGCCCTATAGTAGGAGTACAAAAGTAGAGAGAGATAATCTTTACGTGTTTTTATCTTAATAAACAGCTAAAATTTTAATTTCCATCAATTTCGTAAGAGATAGAATGGGTAAAATAACAAAAATATATCAAGGTACTACACTACTACTACTAGTAGGCATGCCAATTAGGGCTAAAAGCCCGCGGGCTAGCCCGGCTTGGCCCTAAAAAGTATCGGATTCAGACTTAAATATATATATATATATATATATCTAGAAAAAATTGGATTTTTTAGGCTTAGATATATGGTTTTTCAGATTTAGCCCAACGGGGCTCGGACCAACCCAAAAAGTCATTTAACAAATATATTTGTATTTTTTTTTTTTAACATTTTGTTTGATTGATAATTTATTGTAAATAAAGTTTAAAACCCTAATTCTAGTTTTCATATTTACCTAATAACCTTACTTAATTCTCTTAAAATTTAATCTTTGATATTGTATGTAAATTATATATTGCTTTATTTGGTTAAAGTATAAAAAAATTATTTAGCTTTAAACATTTTCTTTTAAATTAAGTTGGTTGTAGTGAATATGTAGATGAGTTATTAAAATTTTGATTGATTTGTTTTCTGTTGCACCTTTAAACAATGCATTTTAAGATTTATAAGTTTAAATTTTTAATCTGTAAGATAAGTTCAGAAAAGCCCGAAAACCCTATAACATTGTTAGGATCGGGCTCTGGCTTTGAAATATAGGCTCGAAAATATTTTAGACCAGGCTGAGCTCAAACATATGGGGGCTTTACCGGTTTCGGGTTGGGCCGGGCCGGGCCAACCCGATTGACACCCCTAACTACTAGCCTATTTTCAACCTATTCTCCTGATCTCCTCTCTCGATTGCTTCTTCTTCCTCGATCATCAACTGGAGGGAGTTCCTTCTTCGAAGAAAGGTTTGTGTCGATCTTGGATCAGAACTAGAGTTGAAACGATTGATAATTGCAATATATACAACAAAGTTATCTCTGTAATGTTGATCTGAATTCTTTGATCACAAGTTATTTCTGCATTAGACCACTTCTTAGGCTTCAATTTTGTTGATATATCAGTCTAAGAGCTCCTTTTAGAGATTCTGATATTTTCATCACTTCTTGTAATTTATTGTAAAAAACTCTTAGTATAGATTTGGTTTGAATTTTTTCTTATTCTTTTGCAGGCATAAGAAAAGGAAAGAGCTTATTATAGTCTGTCTGTATGGCTACAGATCTGATCAGCAATCTCCCCGATGATGTTCTTGGCAAAATCCTGTCTTTTGTTCCGACAAAGCTTGCTGCTTCAACGTCTGTTCTGTCCAAGAGGTGGAGGAACCTGCTTCCTCTTGTAGACACCCTTGACTTTGATGAATCGATGCTTTTCTATCCCAACAAAAAAGTGGGAAACGTAAAAGCAACAAATCGTCATAGTCGTCTTCGCCGTCGACATCGCTTCTCTGATTTCGTGGACAAGACACTTGCTCTGTTAAGCAATTCTCCTCGCATCAAGAAATGTTCTCTGATATGTGACTACGAAGAGGACGAATCTCGCATCAACCGTTGGATCCGCACTGTGCTAGACCGCGGCTGCTTGGAGATGAACTTAGCGTCACGCTATTCTCTCTGTATAGATTCTCAACTTTTCACAAGCAACACACTGGTTAAACTCACCATCTCCGATGGATTTCATCCTGTAGGCCGTCTTCCCCTTGACGGTTTGTTTTTCCCCGCGCTCAAGACACTTACTCTCCTTTCAGTATCGTTTTCATCTCTTGACATGCATAAGTTCTTCATCCATGGCTGCCCTGCGCTAGAGGAAGTATTCATAGATGTTTGGATGTCATACTTGTCAAGTCCAAACGTCAAGCGAGTTACCATCACTAGTGATTTTGATGACAAATTCCATCTTCGTAGCATTGAGCTTTAAGACACCTAGTCTTCTCTACCTTGACTACTCTAGTTATGTTGCGGGTGTTCATTATGTTGTTTTGGATTCGCTCGTCGAAGCTAAACTGGATATTCGATTATACGAGTCATATGAGGATGATGACGGTCCATTGTGGAGTGAATTTAATGGCAATGTTACGAGTCTGCTTGAGGGGATCAGAACCATTAAGAGCCTTCACTTGTCTCGTTATTCTCTCGAGGTCAGTTTTTTTGTTACTTCTTCTTTTGATAGTCTTCACATGTAGGAGAGCCAGTATAGTGCTCTACCTAGCAAGGTCTCTGACTTGGTAATATTGGCTTATACATATCAGGTGTTTTACTTTTGTTGTAATAAAATACCGGTGTTCGACGATCATTTTTATTTATCTATCGAAAGTGATGAGGATATAGGCTGGCAAGTAATGCCAAGCCTGCTCGAAAGCTCCCCAAATCTACAAACTTTAGTCATCAAGGTATCATCTATTTTATAGAAATTAATCAAGCACACATCATATATTTCATTGTTGTCGCTATGCATGTCAAACATGTTGTTGTTTGTGATTTTCAGGGTCTTGTGCACAAAGTTACAGACTGGTGTGGAGACGCGTGCGCTTGCATCCGTATGAAGGACATGGAGTTAGAATGTATTTTGTCTAATTGTCGAGTGAAGGTGCTCGAGATTTCAGGGTACGGAGGAAGTTTTAGAGAGCTGAAACAGATGAGGTATTTCTTGGGGAAGTTGGAATGTCTTGAAACTGTGAAAATTGGCGTAGAAGAGGACAGCAAGAACCTTAATTACGTGCAAGCTAATGTAATGGCTCTCCCCAAGGTCTCATCAAAATGCAAGATTCAGTTCATCTGATTGTTTTTGTTCACATATGGGTTTTTTTTTTCTTCTTCTTTTCCCAAACTGATTATACAATGGATCCATAATCATAGATTTTCTTATTTATTATAATAAAAGTTATGCTTTTGTTTTATAAATGCATTGTCTTCGATATCATCAAAGTAATAGATCTACCCATTTTAGTATGTTGGACCTTTAAAAAGGATGATCTAGAACAACGGTACTCAAGTCAACCACACTGGTTGCTCAAGGGGCTTTCGACCAAAGCTGCTTTTATAGAGAGGGACAAAGAGGTAAGGTAAAAAAAAAAAACAAAACCTTTAGAATTATCAGAGCCAGGTTTCGATCCTGGGACCTGTGGGTTATGGGCCCACCACGCTTCCGCTGCGCCACTCTGATTTGTTTATATACTCTTAAACTTATAAATATTTATCTCGTCTTCTGCAATGCTTCTTCTCTGTCCCAGACATATTCCGAAATCCCCAATTGGAAGAGAAGAAATCCAAAGATCCAAACAAAAAAAAAAAACAGTGAAAGATGCGAAGACGACCAGGAATCGGAGGGTTACAGAAGGCCGCAGCTGCTAGGGTTTTTTACTTCTTAAATCCAATTTGATGATATGCTCCTTTTCGAATCTTCGTTGATTGAATTTTGCAGCTTCTAACTCTTATCCATCAAATAATTCAGGATCAGTACCGGTTACTAGGAGAAAATGTGGCCAAGTTACGCACCGATATGATGAAAGAACAGCTCGCCACTTTCAAGTCTCAGCTTGAAGAGTTCGCTCGCAAACACAAGGTCGTGATTTTGTTGAGAAATTTATATATTTGTTCCTCTTGTTGTGTTTGCTGTTATATCATCGTATTAAGAACTTGTAGGTAACTGATATGATCTGTCTCAGATATGGAAAACTTTGGTTTATATTCCTGAAAAGAAGCATAATTTGTCTTTGGTTTGCAGAATGACATTCGTAAAAATCCAGCCTTCAGGGCTCAATTCCATGAAATGTGTGCTAAAATTGGTGTGGATCCTCTAGCTTCAAACAAGGGTTTCTGGGCTGAGCTACTGGGAATTGGTGATTTCTACTATGAACTTGGTATGTTTTCTGACATATTCTTGTCTTGTGTCTGAGAAGAAGATGCGTAGGAAATAGAAAGCTCTTGTGTATGAGTATGGCATCTATGTAGTTTTTTTTCTTGGAATTGGACATACCCTCTGTGATATAAGAGAACATGATGCAGTTTTCTGAAAAGTTCGTAAATTCATCTAACAGGAGTTCAGATTATTGAAGTTTGTATGCTTACAAGGTCACACAATGGAGGTTTGATCAGCTTGCAAGAGCTTTGCAACCATCTTCGTCAAAGAAGGAAGAAAGATCGTGAAGCTGTGACTGAAGATGATTGTCTTCGGGCTATTAGCAAGTTAAAGGTATATGAGTTGTTTTTTTCCCTTCTCTTGTTTCATATTTTGGATTTACAAGAAAATGAACTGTTCTTGCTGGTATCTTGTTTTTTTCTTTTTCCCTCAGGTATTGGGTAGCGGATTTGAGGTTATCACAATTGGCAAAAAAAAGCTGGTCCGTTCAGTTCCTACAGAGCTGAACAAAGACCATAACCAGATCTTGGAATTGGCCCAGGTTATAATCATATTTTACACCCTTCCACAAAAGAAAACAACTTTCACTTGTTTTAAATTGTATCTTAGAAGTTCTAACTGAAGTGACTCGAGCATCTCTGTTGCTGTCCGCACAGGGGCAAGGCTTTGTGACTGTGGAAGAGGTACAAAGACGCCTCTCATGGACATCTGGTCGGGTTACAGATGCTCTCGAAACTTTGTTAGAAGTATGCAGTTTGCTATCTTTTCCACAAGTGGATTTATGTAATAGTAGATGCAATGCAACCAATGCGAATCCTGAAACTTTACAAATTTTTATTCATTTCCAGGAGGGCCTCGCAATGATCGACAATGGCCATAAAGACGGGAAGTGTCGGTACTGGTTCCCCTGTGTTTCTTCTGTATACTCATCCATTGGATCTGAAACTTAACCTGGTACATGCTCTTTTTTGTTTGTTTTATATGAAATACAGTCACTTTGTTACATATAAATTACGAACAATTATTTTCAGTATATTCTTTTAAATTTTCTTGTACATGTATCAAGAATTTTTGTTTCATGGACCAATAAAAATTATTTATGCTTGGTTGTTGGAGATCTCGGTTTCTTCTGTCCAGTCAGAGTGTGGCTCACTCCATGACCTTGGTCTCACCCCGAGCTGGAAATACAACACCATCTCCAAAGCCTCAAAGACCTTACTTTCATCCAAAACATTGTTCCATGCCCCACTCACTATGCAATAATTGTTGTTATACGGTGCTCGGTGATGTTCCGCGTGCTGTCTTCGTGAAACAAGCAGGCCCATGTCTTGCAACACTACCACGAGAGGTGGAAGCTTGCTCTTGGTTCCATGTGCCCAAGCATGGAATTGCTGGCTAAACTTTATGCAAAACGCAAATGTGCAAACAAAGCCATGAACCACAGGGTCGTTAAATGCGAGGTCTAGTGGGAGAACTGTGAAGGTTATGACTCGAGCCAGAGCGTGTAGATTGTTTGCAAATTGCCTTCTGGTTATTGTCCATGGCCACTTGTGGTGACCCTGAAAAGCTTCGATTTGGGTTCCTACCACAGGGGTTGACTCATCACCGTAATTATCGATAGCCCAGTGGTAGACACCAGAGCCTAGATCGGCTAAAATGTAGCCTGCATAACCGGCTAAAGCTGGTTCGAGCCAGAGATGAGAAGCAAACCCTCCAGTGACAGATTTAGCTAAAGAGACAAACAAGGTGGTGCATCCCGCTGCAACCCATAACCGGTGTGTCCATGTCGACTTCAGAGTTGGGTCGTTGGACAGAGGAGGATTCGCGAGGCGTTGCTCAGTCACAAGCTTCGGCTGGGGCTTGGTCGATTGCAGGGTTGGATCATTGGACAGAGGAGGCTTCACAATGCGTTGCTCTACCAGAAGCTTCCCATGATTAGGCTGAGGCTTGGTGGTAGTAGTAACAGAGCAGGTGACACGTACACGGAGAAGGGAGGGACGGCGGCTTCTTGGGATGTTGGTGATAGGTCTTAGAGGGTACTTGGCTTGAAGTGATGCAGCCATTGAGAGAGATTACAGGTGAGAGAGGAAAGTTATAAAATGAATGACAGGAGGATGAGATTACAGGTGGGAGCAAAAAGTTATAATCAATGATACAGCCATAAAATTTCNAAGCTTGCTCTTGGTTCCATGTGCCCAAGCATGGAATTGCTGGCTAAACTTTATGCAAAACGCAAATGTGCAAACAAAGCCATGAACCACAGGGTCGTTAAATGCGAGGTCTAGTGGGAGAACTGTGAAGGTTATGACTCGAGCCAGAGCGTGTAGATTGTTTGCAAATTGCCTTCTGGTTATTGTCCATGGCCACTTGTGGTGACCCTGAAAAGCTTCGATTTGGGTTCCTACCACAGGGGTTGACTCATCACCGTAATTATCGATAGCCCAGTGGTAGACACCAGAGCCTAGATCGGCTAAAATGTAGCCTGCATAACCGGCTAAAGCTGGTTCGAGCCAGAGATGAGAAGCAAACCCTCCAGTGACAGATTTAGCTAAAGAGACAAACAAGGTGGTGCATCCCGCTGCAACCCATAACCGGTGTGTCCATGTCGACTTCAGAGTTGGGTCGTTGGACAGAGGAGGATTCGCGAGGCGTTGCTCAGTCACAAGCTTCGGCTGGGGCTTGGTCGATTGCAGGGTTGGATCATTGGACAGAGGAGGCTTCACAATGCGTTGCTCTACCAGAAGCTTCCCATGATTAGGCTGAGGCTTGGTGGTAGTAGTAACAGAGCAGGTGACACGTACACGGAGAAGGGAGGGACGGCGGCTTCTTGGGATGTTGGTGATAGGTCTTAGAGGGTACTTGGCTTGAAGTGATGCAGCCATTGAGAGAGATTACAGGTGAGAGAGGAAAGTTATAAAATGAATGACAGGAGGATGAGATTACAGGTGGGAGCAAAAAGTTATAATCAATGATACAGCCATAAAATTTCTTCTAGTTGTCTCGAAACTATAACCAATGATAGAGAGGAAGAGATTACGTTGACGAAATGATAAAATGAGGTAGAGATTAGCCTGTATTATGTTGTGGTGTACGTTAGGGCTGCGTGGGACTATTGTGATCGCTTAGCTAGCGAGCGCATTACCCACCTAATACGAATATACTCTTAGTTTCAAAATTTGGATTCTTAGTATCAAAGATTTACAATTTACACCCAGCATTTTCAAAGTGTGCTATTCAGTCCTCATTTCGGTTCTTGTTTCTATTATAAAATCAGTTATTCTGGTTTAGATTGGTATATTCG
The DNA here is from genome assembly GCF_000633955.1 of Camelina sativa. Classification (NCBI taxonomy): domain Eukaryota; kingdom Viridiplantae; phylum Streptophyta; class Magnoliopsida; order Brassicales; family Brassicaceae; genus Camelina; species Camelina sativa. The sequence continues at coordinate 6,577,425 of NC_025694.1, forward strand.
GATTTTGCTTTTGTCTTATTCAAAGTCTCTATACGTTAAGAAACAAACAAAAAAAAAAAATCAAGGACGATCGAAAAAACCAAGACTTTGCGAATGCGTACACGGAGAGGAGAGAGAGTAACCGACTCAAGGCGTTAACAATGGCGGTTGCTTCATCGTCTCTGTTCATCTTCTTCGCCACGACGTTACTGCTGCTTCTCACTGTTTCGTTCGTGAAATTACCATTTCATCCTCGGGACCTGCTTCCGATTTTGCCCAGGCAAGTCTCTTGGCCGGTTCTCAATTCTCTCCATACAGCCGTCGATCTTCTCCCTACTTTTATCGGCTCTGCCTCTCTTGAAAACGACGCCGTCGAGTGGAAAGGTGCTTGCTTTTATGAGAACAAGGCTTGGTTGGAGCTCAATAACAAGTCCGGTTCTGAATTCGGCGGTGGTACTCTTCACATTAAGGTCACTATATGATGAACTTTTTTCTCTCTTAGTGTGCTCTGTGATACGTTATTTAGGCATCTGAGCTCTTAAATTTTCGGAGAACCTTTCAAATTACAAGCTTAGAGTTTCGATGGGAGCTCACAGATTTTAGATTTATATCACTCAGTTCCCTTGTTTTGTTTCTACTTTTCTATATGACCCTATCTATATTGATTCTGTTATGACGTGTTTTGTGCAGGTCGATAAGGCACATAGTTGGACGTGCATGGATATTTATGTCTTTGTGACTCCATATCGTGTGACATGGGATTGGTACTTTGTGTCGAGGGAGCACACCATGGAGTTCAAGGAGTGGGAGGGGAAAGCTGAGTATGCATATGTAAGCTGCTCTTTTCTCTTGCTATATCTTTTATGGTTTGGTGTTTTGATAACTAATATTCTAATGGCTTTTGTTTTGCCTTTCGGGCTCTGATTTAATCAGGTTAAGCAGAAAGGAGTTTCAATATTCCTCATGGAAGCAGGGATGGTGGGAACTCTCCGAGCGTTGTGGGATGTCTTCCCTCTCTTTACTAATACCGGTTGGGGGGAGAATTCTAATATCGCGTTTCTTAAGAACCATATGGGTGCTACTTTCCACCCTCGTCCTAAACCTTGGGTTACAAACATTACTACTGATGAAATTCACTCTGGAGACTTACTAGCTATTTCCAAAATCCGTGGACGGTGGGGTGGTTTTGAGACCCTTGAGAAGTGGGTAAGTGGAGCCTATGCTGGCCACACTGCTGTCTGTTTGAGGGATTCTGAAGGGAAACTCTGGGTTGGTGAATCCGGGAATGAAAATGAAAAGGTAAAAACTTAAATTGGTGGATGAATTAGTTTTTACTTATATGTTGCTTCATTTGAAAAATGATATAGCCACTGAGTACTAGTTCTTCTTCTGGGTATCATCATTAGATGACCATCACTGCTAAGAACAAACTAAACTGATTTGGTTGAACATCATCGCAATGGCAGATGAGTAATGAGTAAGATTTAAATAGTCTCTCTGCCCTTGATATGACATGTTAATATTTTTTTACCAGTGACTTTTTACCAAGTTAGTTTTGGGGAAACTGATTCTTTTTAAATGGAACTGCATTTTTTCTTCCTTATTTTATGCATATCCTGAATTATTTTCTGTCTTCTCCTTCGAACCTTGGGTTCATAGGGAGAAGATGTAATAGCGATATTGCCATGGGAAGAGTGGTGGGAATTTGAACAAACAAAGGATGACTCAAATCCCCACATCGCATTGCTACCGTTGCATCCTGATTATCGAGCCAAGTTTAATGTTACAGCTGCTTGGGAATATGCTCGTAGCATGGATGGTAAACCATATGGCTATCACAACTTGATCTTTAGCTGGATCGATACCATCAGGGGAAACTACCCACCTCCTCTGGATGCTCATCTTGTAGGTTTCATTTCTCAGTATTCTGGCATTGTTAAAAACATGAGCTTCAGTTAGTCTCTTTCTTGTTCTCTCTTTAATCAGCTTCTATCAATTACTTTATGGTTGAGGTTGTGATTGTTTCTTCTGTATCCTTTTTCCTTTTCTTTTACGTGTTTCCAGGTTGCTTCGGTCATGACAGTTTGGAGCAAAATCCAGCCTGATTATGCTGCTAACATGTGGAACGAAGCCCTTAACAAGCGACTCGGAACAGAGGTACTAGCATTTTCACTTGTTCGTAATGCTTTATCAGACTTTTTACTTTTCTCTTTGACTTATAAATAGAAGCTTTTGTAGTAGGCTTTGGGCACATGGTAGATGGTACCATATGCTTTCTCTGTTTTTCTTCTCCTTTTCTTCAGTAAATGGTCATTATTTTCTTTTCTTTAGTTCTTCTCTGAGATGTTCTACAATGGCAGGGTCTTGATCTTCCTGATGTGCTGGTGGAAGTGGAGAAGCGTGGATCTTCTTTTGACGAGTTGCTGGCAGTTCCGGAACAAGATGATTGGATATATAGTGATGGGAAATCAACTTCTTGTATCGCTTTCATCCTCGAAATGTACAAAGAAGCTGGCCTTTTCGATCCAATCTCTAGTTCTATTCAAGTCACGGAATTCACGGTGAGAACTAACCTATACACACTCTAGAATATATACACTCACACAACACACTGAGCAGTGCATTTATTTTTTACAGATCAAAGATGCTTACATGCTCAAGTTTTTCGAGAACAATGCAAGTCGTTTTCCTAAATGGTGCAATGACAATGACGATATGAAGCTTCCATACTGTCAAATACTTGGGAAATATAGAATGGAACTTCCCGGTTACAACACAATGGAGCCATACCCACATATGAACGAGCATTGCCCATCTCTGCCTCCAAAATACCACAGACCAAAGAACTGCTAGACCCGTATAATCAACTTTATTGTCCGTTTTGTTAGGAATGACTTCGTGTTGTTATTATGCACGAGTTAAATTAGAAAATTTCACTTTAAATTGAAAAAAAAACCATTGGGAAGATTCTGTATATCCTTGTACATAGAAAGTCACACACATTAATAAATATCCATGGTCTCTTTTGTGGAGAAAATTACTGAAAGTGGCAGTGGTTGCAGCAAGATACGCTGGCTCCATAATATTTCTCATAGATACAACAAAACTGAACATTGTTGTGAATGAATCAATAACAACTTTTGTCATTGATATAACAAAACTGATTGAATTGGATAAAACAATCCTACAAAGTCAATGACTAGGTCTCAACTAAACTTCTCTCCCATTCTAATACATGGGAGATGTCAAAATCTTTACGAAGCAACACCTGTTGAGATTCCCCTGGCGTTTCTCCAAGCATATCAGAGAATATCAGCAAAAGGTGTTGGCACGCATGAAGTTCATCAATCTTGTCCAGATCTGTGGCTTGTTCTGATGAAAGATCCCACCACGCTTGAAAATATGACCTGTGGAGAAGGATTCAGGTCAAACTTTATAGTGATAAACAATGCCAAGCTTTGGAATGATGAACAATAGGAGAATCGTTTACCATCTCCAGCCCGGATTAGCCTCAGGAGGACTACTAATTTTAGAACACAAAGATTTGATGAGCTTGTAATCGTCATTGGGATCTGAAAAGAAGAAAGAAAGAAAAACTTTAGATTCAGATTGTAGGTGTCGATTGGCGGAACTAGATGCAGCTTAACACCTAAGAAAAAGCCTGAATAATCCTATCTCAAAACCCTAACCTACTCTTGTAAAGAGTTCAATTCTCAATCAAAGCCAAGTAATCTGGAGAACAAGAGTTGTGTCAGTCAGTGAAAAGCAGCATACCTTCCGTCCCGAGGTCATTGTGAAGAAGCATGAGAGAAAGTGCAAATACAACGGAGGGAAGAAGAACCCTGTAGTTTGTACACAGAAGATGCTTTTGGAGATAAACGATTACTTCCTCTATTATGTGCTCTGAAATTTTCATGCTGTCTTCGAGATTCCTTTTCTTGAAGTATTCTAACAAATTCAACAACGTTTTTGGCTTTGTTTTACTTAAGACTGTCGAGTCCGAATGATTAGCTTTCGAATAAAGCTTCCTAAGAATCACTGAAGCCAACAGCCAGCGTAGAAACTTTGCTATCATAGTCTCCTCTTCTGGTTCTTCAGTGATTTTTTTAGTATCGTGATGAGACTCACTGGGTACCCTTTTATGGTCACACTTTAAGGCTGTGGAGGTCGCCCACAAAAGAAACCTTCTCAACTTGTCCACGTCCTGAAAATATATCAGATGATACAAACAAAAATTAAGCTCTTCAAAACAAAATTGGAGGGCTGCCTAATAGTGAGAGCGAGAGCGAGAGCGAGGGAGAGAAAAATAGATACCATGTCAATTATGTCAACTGGCGGGCTGCTCATTAGTATAGTAATAAGCCCATGCTCTGAACTATCTTCGACTTGAGGAGAACCAGAATTAGCAACACCCTCAAAGAGTTGGAATATTCCCTCGATTGTGATGGTGAAATGTGGCTGGTACATTTTTCGTTTCTGTGAAATCTTCAGAGTAGCTGATAGTATCTGCAAAATTAAATCAACTGAAGTAGCATTTTCTTGTACTGATACCAGTCCACCACCTAAAAGTCTGTATAAACGCGATGAGATTTCCATTAGCCCTTCAAGGCCACATCGTTGCAACCACTCTGTAACGTTTCTGGAGGCGAGAACATCAGTTATGACCTGATACGACAATATCACAAAGTAAGTCAATTAATGAACACACTGTTCTACATAAGGACTCTTGATTACAAACAAACAAC
>NC_025694.1:6583941-6585195 GCF_000633955.1 Camelina sativa
GACTTGAGGAGAACCAGAATTAGCAACACCCTCAAAGAGTTGGAATATTCCCTCGATTGTGATGGTGAAATGTGGCTGGTACATTTTTCGTTTCTGTGAAATCTTCAGAGTAGCTGATAGTATCTGCAAAATAAAATCAACTGAAGTAGCATTTTCTTGTACTGATACCAGTCCACCACCTAAAAGTCTGTATAAACGCGATGAGATTTCCATTAGCCCTTCAAGGCCACATCGTTGCAACCACTCTGTAACGTTTCTGGAGGCGAGAACATCAGTTATGACCTGATACGACAATATCACAAAGTAAGTCAATTAATGAACACACTGTTCTACATAAGGACTCTTGATTACAAACAAACAACGACCACGGTTGACCATTGAGAAATTTTATTCAATTTTGCACTCACCATCATATTCTACAGAGTTACGTTTGTAAAAAAGTAAAGAAAATCTGTATTCTTAAACAGGGTGCATGCAGCAGCGTCCATGACTATGACTAATTCGTAGCATAACTGGATAATATCGTACATACCTCCAAGATAACTACCAAGCGCAAATCTTCGTCTCCAGTGGGCTTTGTAGCAAACGTTGAGATAAATGCTGAACACCATGAAAACAGACCACAGTTTTCAACTAGATGCCGGGCCATCTTATGGAATTTGGCCGACTTCCTCACAACCTGAAGATTGAAAGAAAAATGGTTTATGTCGTGTTGGATTAAGATCTCAAAGCTTTAGAAAAGATACCCCATAGTACACAAGACCAAATAAATATATTCTGAGCATTAACCTTATATTGATATTAAAGAAGAACTGCGTATAGGTGCAACATAAACACTATATACTTTATGACATCAAGAAAAGAAGTTATATCACCTGAAGGATTAGTCCTTTAGTTTCATCATCAGCAAGAGGGGATGAAGAAAAACTCATCACTGTCTCGAGGATGGAGTTTCTAATGTAAATTTGAGCATCTTCATCTGATTTCAAGCCTGCACACACTAGGCGTAGTTCCCAAAATCTCTGTGATCTAAAGTTAACAGTGCTGCTCCAGAAAAAATCGTGAAACAAAGGTATTCCCTAACAAAGAGAAAAGGCGAAACAGTTTGAATGCTGGCAAAGTATAAAGGATAAAGCCAAGAGTTTACAGTTTTCAGAGAATAAGTACCCTCAGCTTCAGTGTAGATGAGCTCTTCAAAAGTTTATTTATGGGAACATAATGTTCGTGAGAAGGATCCAACAATATCAGAGATGC
>NC_025694.1:6587212-6590783 GCF_000633955.1 Camelina sativa
TTACAGTTTTCAGAGAATAAGTACCCTCAGCTTCAGTGTAGATGAGCTCTTCAAAAGTTTATTTATGGGAACATAATGTTCGTGAGAAGGATCCAACAATATCAGAGATGCCTCAGCGGCAAAAATAGCAGAAACAGTTGGGATTCTTTGCCATGGTTCCTCAACTCCATTTTGTACATACATCAGCAGAAGCCTAAGCCCTGTTACATGCTTGTTTTTCCTACAACTCTACATTAAAAAAACGTAGTTAAACAAAATAATTTTCACCATGCATACAGATCAGCTTAGGATAACAATTACCTCAAGGGCATCCAGATATATTTCAAGACTTTCATAGCCCAATTTTCTTATCCCAAGATCTGCTGAAGACATGCTCACAAATGCAACTGCAAGCAAGCCTAAGCTGGCGAATTCCACTGGTTCAATGTATCCAATAGACAATGTGTCTATCGAGAAGCGCAAGATGAAAACCGGATCATAGCGTTCAATGTCCTCCATACCAGGTGAACATTTCTGCACAGGGACGAAGATTTATTTTATTGATGTTTAAAAAAGCAAGTACAAGAACTTCTAACTGACATTTAAAATTAAAGATGGTACCTCGTTTACTGGATAATCATATAGGTGTAAATTATCCGATACCTCTGTAGTTCGTTGATAAGGAAAAAACAAAACAGTTCGAGCACATATTTTGGGATCAACACAAAGATTCTCTTTGAAAAGACTCTGGCGGACATCTTCCAATAAATCAGCTTCACCAACATCAGATGCGTCCTGAGATAAACGCAGTGCCTCTCTTATTTTCAAGGCAGCTTTACCCCACAAACAATCTGTTTCAGAAACATTCAGCGTGTGTTCGACATCAACCAACTTGATATCATGCATCAGCTTGTAGATCTCCAAGTCGATTTCGCTCAGAGTTGCACCATAAGAACACAAAAGAAGAAAGTGCAGTTCTTTGAGATTGATGCCTGAATCTTTTCCACATTTGGAGAGCAGCACTCTGAGAAGTTTGACAATTTCTAACTGCCTCGCATAGTAAGGTGCTTCAAAACGAGAACTTTTAACTCCCAACAGAATTCGGACTTGAGATGATAAGATGTTTAAGGATGCTGGAAACAGGCCTGAATAATTCACCAGTGTGTGAGGGTGACATGGAGAGAGAACTGATAGTTGGTGTAAACTGAGAGTGACATATTAAGAGTTGGATGTATGGTGCATATGAGTACTTCCCTCTAGACAATAAGGAGAAAATTTCTCTCAGTATCTTCAGTGTCTTCGAGTCCTCAAATCTATACAGAAGAGTTGATTTCATCAGTCTCTCCAGGAAGGGAAGGGAATCCAATTGAACAACCTCCTCACACATGTTTATTAAAAACTGTAGAATACTTCTGAAAATGAAGTTTTCAAGGCTTCGGCACAAGGACCAACATTTGTCTTGTTTTCCTTCAGAATTCCCTTTAAAAGACCCATCAGATTTCTTGACAACACATTGCCAACAATTAACCAAAGCATCTAGTACCCACTTTGATAAAACCGCTCTATTGGATCCAAATTTAGGAGAACTTTCCTTCAGGCAAGTACCTGCTTCACGTTTAAGATGACACATACTGCTATCCTCAGGAAACAAACAAATCCTTGACAGTGTTACTTTTGCAACCACACGGATAGCAACATTAAACATTTGGTCTACCGACTGAACGTCCACTTCCTTCATCTCGTAGTCCAACATCTCCTTCCTAGCACTAGTGTGAGGAAAGATGGAATTAAATACCTTAAAGAGATCATCTTCTTTAGTTGGACTTTCAGTCAAGGAAAAGTGATACTGAAACATAAGTACTGCCTTCCCAAGAAGACTCGCATTAAACATAGTGTCAATATCGTCAGTCGTTGACAGAAGAATATCGTCATACTTCTCTTCAAAGATGCACCTAGACAAAAACCTCGGCCATTGAAGAAAACCATTTATTAGTATATTTGAATAAACTGAAGTTATATCCAAACATCTATTACACGGCTTCTCGAGTTTTTCAGAAACTGATGTCAGATACGATAGCACAGCAGGCAGAAGCATGATAAACTGATCATCCGTAAGAGCAGTGTCCTCCTGCTTCTTACTTAGCATGCTAAAGAAAAAGCGTCCAAAGACTAAACGATGCAAGGGACTGGACTCCACAAGATAGAACAAAATCTTGGCTCTGGTTATGCTTGCCCGTTTAACGCAGTGGATAATCAAGTCTTCAGGGGTTCTCCCAACAATCAGCGAAATCACCAAGACCAACCGGTGAACACTACAATTTTGATAATGTTTTCCCCTGAAAATGCCACCACAAACCTTAAGCAAACAAATATCTGCTGCCGAATCCAAACCAAAAGAGGTAGAAAACTTGCATGCCATGCTATATACTTTCTCAATGAGGTTACTGTCATAATTATTTTCTTCTAATTCCCACAACAAATCATATACCCCTCTCTTAGCAGTCGGCTGGTGTGAATATAATACAAGCATTTCGAAAGCTCCACCAGCAATACCCAGTCCCAAACTGAGAATCTTACTTGAATCTGGGCTTGCTGATTCCTTCTCATCAATTTTACTTAGCATGGAATGAGCAACATATAAAAGTTTGAAAGGTGATATGAATCTCAACAAAGCATGAATCACTTGTGATAGTTGGAGAACCGAAGCGTAACTTTGAGAACCAACAGAAAGCTCAAACGTGACCCTGAATTCCAAGAGAAGCTTTTCGACTAAGTCCTTAAAAGCTATAATTGACTTATTTTTCCTGAAGTCCCATTTCCACACATTGTGTTTCTCATCAAACAAAAACTCACAGGTAGAAACCAATAGATCAAGAATGTGTTGATCTATTTCACTGAAAACTAGCCTCCCTGTTGTCAGCGATATTTCTGAAAAAATCTCAACATTCTGCACTCCAGGTGATGTGCAACAATCCAAGGGACTCTCTAACAGTGCGATCACAACTGGGTGGCCAAGAATTGTCTGGGCCACTTGATGCTTCTGCTTCGTGACTAAAGCGAACAACTTATTTGAAGAGGGTCCAGAAACAAGCTCCGTTTCTGATATTTGAGAGAACACGTTCTTCATAAGACGTACGCAGATCTCAGAGAGTTGGCGGAGTACTGGAGCCGGTTGAACCTTGTAAGATGATCGTATTTGAAAGAGCCAGAACAGTATTACTTGGATATTTGAGTCAATACTACCACTTGTAGGCTGCGAAACTTTAAGCAGCAGTAGCTCTGATATTCTTGGAAACTCTAGTAAGCAAGATATATCCATGCTCATAATGGCAGTAAGTAATACAGGAAAAGGAGCCTGCTCTAAGAACACAGAGAAGGCAGAAGATCCAATATCACGAATGCCCATCTTACTTCTGATTTCTTCAGTTATGGATGAGTGACCAGAAAAACCAATCTCACTATCTACTGTTTCTTCACAAAGATCCCTTGACCCAGTAAATTCTGAACCTCGCGCAAATAAGTCAAGTGATAGCTTTGAAAGGTTTCCAAGGAAATTTGCCTCTAAAAAGAGGATGGACTGTAAAATTGAGAA
>NC_025694.1:6591829-6634521 GCF_000633955.1 Camelina sativa
GAGTAAAATTTTGCAAGATCGATTCAGGTGTTGCACACATCAATGCAGAAGAAAACGCTTGAACTATTCCTGTAACTTCATCCGGAGAAATGCTTCTCATCAGTTCTTTGATCTCATCAAGAGTCTCTGAAAAAGAACTGTCAGATGGTAGACCCGTCGTCCTTCTGGAATGCAAGATGATAGGTTTTTTGTCTGACAAGGATTGTGAGAAAAGAAGCAAAATTCTCAATGGCCTCCATTCACATAACAAATCCTTAGATTCATCAACCACCTCAGACAAAATTGACTGGATCAAACATGAGAGTAATCTGGAATCTACCTACAATATTGAATTTTATAGAAAAGATATTGGTATTTTAAGCGGTGTAAACTAGAATATAAAAGATATTGGTATTTCATGGTGAAAGTTATATACATACACCTGCGTTTGTAAAAGATATTTACCTGACTTTGTAAAAGATATTTCAGTGTGCTGCAGACGTACAGAGATATTGCTGACTTCTCTGGTAACGTTTTAGCTTCAGAATTTAGTAGCTTCACACACTTCTGCAGTAGACAAACAATTAGGGGGCTAAAACCAATTGATACACCTGCAACCAACACAGAGAAGATACACACCAGTGAATAAATACTTCTAGGCTTATCACAAATCCACAGGACACGTAACATTGAATTGTGTTTGATAACCAACAACTTTTATCAATTCACAAAATTAATTGCACAGACATTAGATAATCATCTTCATCTTTGTGCAGACAACAAATTTTTGCAGTCATAACCTAAAATGGTTACATAGAAACGGTATGTAAACAAACACAGGAGCAACATATTATACATTGCAGACACTAAAACCAGAGCAAAACGAGTAAGCAAGTGAAATCTATACAAAACCATTGATTTCAGGGGCACAATTACCTATACCTTCTAAATGGGACAAGTAACTTCTGACGATGCCCCATTGCTTGAATAAATTATTTCCAACAGCCATAACTGCATCACATAAAAAGGAGATGACAATTGATGGCATGCTCTGTACAGCCTCCTTAACCTCAGGAGGAAGTTTAATCTTTTCAAAACTTGGTAGAAACAAGAACCATGCACCAATTTCACTTGGATTTTTTTCGAATGCACCGGTGCTGCTCATAGCTGCCACTGCTAAACTGTACGCTAGATCCTTCACTTCGTTGTGTGGTGCAAAAAGTAACAAATTCATGAACACATGCAAATGCTTGTACATAAAAGGTGGAAGTCTTGTAGGATCTCTGTCACTTTGGGACTTTGGCGTCCAAATGATGTATTCATTTAGCACAGACAAGAAAGCTCTCTGCAATTCGGCTGGCAAATTTAAAGAATTGCTTACAAATTTCATGAAGACATCAAACGCTCCTTCAAGCACATTATGTACAGCGCACTGCAAAAATGAAAAACATGTAGCTTAAAACTAGAACTCATCAAGTACATATGAGGAACGTCTAAGCACCAATAACACATAGATATCTTTTAATTAACAAGCTATATTAAAGTGACAAGAAACGAGACATTTAACCAGAATTTAGTAAGCAAAGCATGACCGTTTCAGTTCTCTACTTGTCAACTGGACAAACCACTACAACTCAATATTCAAACTTCAACCAGTATTTGACACGGAAATTTATAGGATAGTGCAAAACGATAAGACAACCTGTCACTAGTGAAATATCATTAAGTTGAGTACATAAAATTTTGAAAAGGTTCTGCTTTTTCATTTATCAACAACACAAACAACAATAATAATGTGAAATATCAGCGTACCACATAAATTTTGAGGGCATCCAGAAGCTTTAAGTGAAACCACTTCTCTGCTTCTCCAACCGAATCAATAGGCTTAAAACAAAGTTCTGACGCCCAAATTTCTGAAACAATCCCAAGATATTCTCTTTTAGCATCTTCCTGATTTGTCATATGAGCATCCACATTATCCTCTGCCAAAATATCTTTATCAGAACCAACACCACCAATGACAATATCACTAGACTCTTCGTCCGAAACATCCTTCTCAGATTGCTTAAAGCGTTTTTTTCTTCCACGATCCGACTTTGCTTTTCTCTTCGAAGACGGCTTTTCAGTTTTACTAGAACCGTCCAGAGGCTTCAGTAGAGTCCATAACACCTGGAATTCTGGATAAAAGCTTCTCACCTCACCCATGACATTCTGCTCGAGAGAAACCTGAATTTGCTCAACAGAGCATCTATGAGATGAACAAAGGTTCCAAGAGGCAACAAAAGAATCTAACAGCCTCAGCGTCTCCAACATAAATCTCAAGGTCACATGTCTAACAAGAAAATCAGAATGGAGCATCCCTTTGGTGATCAGTGACCGGCTAAATGGTCGTGGGCATAGGCATTTCATGATAGTCTGAACATCTGAACCACCAGGAGATGTAGCACGTTGATCTGGACTGAGAAAGTCAAAAGAACATGAAGTTCTTACTGACGATACCAATTCTGCTGCCAAGGAAATAGAAGAAAACCTGCAATGACTTCAGTTACAATGCGAAAAGAATGACAAAACAGCAAAAATGTGACGGTACACGCAGAAAAATAAAGATAGATACACTTTCGCGCTCTGAAGAAGACTAACCAGGATGGTGATGCAAAATCTTCCATATTGTAAGGAAACTCGTCAAAGAAAGCTGAAGCTAAAGACGGTCTACCCCTAACTATGGCTAAAAGCAAATCTCTGTGATAACCAATTTCTACTGCTCTCAACTTTTTCATGAGCATTAGTAGTCTGTCTGAATTGCCTCCCAACTTTCTCTTTGCATCTGGCATCAATCCATTAGAAGGGTCTGTGCAAACTTTAACAAGAACATCATGGGCCAACTGACTCACAATCCGATCATCCTCTCTTGCTGAAATGCTGGCTAGCTGCTCTAGCGTCACATTTCCAAAAAGAACACTCCTTAGACTAGGAAGAATCAATGATTCTTCAACAAGGATCTTATCCTTCAACGTAGACAAGACATAAGCCACAGTCTCTTCATCGTCTTCACCAAGACCTCGCAGGACGTTAAAATACATTTCCTTGTTCTGTAAAACTTTCCATAACAATCCAGGGTTCCCAACTTCAAAGAATGATATGGCAAAGCCAACACAGGCCTTCCTGGTTGAGTGCTTACTGACCTTTTCAGCACCTCGCGTTTTATACTCGGCTAGTTTTGCGAAACCCTTAAAATCAAATTTCTTATTTATATCTGATGCCATGCCTGAACCACGCCTAACAATCGAAGCCAACAATGAAAGCGCAGCATTCTGTTGTTTTCCCTCTTTGCTTTTCAATTCTTTGCAAATGTCATCCACTTTCTCTTCAATAAGTAACCTAGCAAACTGGTCAATAGCTCTTCCAATATCAGTTGATCTACCTTTTCCCTCTGGGTGACTCAAAATCGTCTGGATAAGCGAGAATATATAGTTAAGTCCTTGCTTTCCATGTCGAAGCTTCCATGCCTCTAGTAGCTCAGCAAAGTTTGGTGAGCTCTGGAAATAAAGACGCAACAAATCGCCGCCAGTTTCTCCCTTTAGTAACTTGACAAATTCCTTTGCAGCATCAGAACATAGCTTAATCTCATGTAAGCAAATCTTATGCAATAATTCTCTAAGTTTAGCATCATGGGAAGGCCTGAAAGCCATCACTGGGAATTTTTCCATCTCAAGATCTCTATTCCCTCCTTCCTCCACTATTCCTGAAAAAAAAAGCAAACAAATTATTCAATCAAACTACTTCTCCACCAGCCCACACTGGTCCAAGATATACCCAAAGACAAAAACTTTAAAGCGCAATTCAAACTCTTATCGTACCTTGTTCTTCCATGTCTGATATGAATTCCACCATTAAAACAGAGCAATCTCCTCTCTTCGCGGGGTTTTAGGGTTTAACAAGAGAAAAAACCGTTTCGGCGACGTCTTCTTCACAGAGCTGAGAGTTCGAAATTAGGCATCTCAATCTTAAACCGATCCGAACCGTTTTTTTTAGGTAACCCTAGATTTATAATGGGTCAGGAGCCCAAACCTTTTGTTATTGGGCCATAGTATGGACAACTATTTTGTTCGAGTATATAAGAAAGGAGACAGAGACAGCTACTACTCTTTTTATCTCTTTTGCCCTTTTGGTCCCCTCTCGAGCTCAACCCTTAAAATTGCATCTGCGACATTCGTACCCTTTTTTTCTAGGTTATTATCGTCGTCATGATGCAGCAGACACCTCCAGCTTCTAACGGTGCTGCCGCAGGTTCAGGGCAGAATCCTTCCGACCAGCAAGCTTACCACCACCACCAGCAGCAGCAGCAGCAGTCGTGGATGATGCAACAGCACCATCAAGGTCAGCCGCCGGCAGGATGGAATCCTCAGTCGGCTCCGTCTCCTGGTCAACCACAACAGCAGCAGTATGGTGGTGGTGGATCTCAGAATCCAGGATCAGCTGGTGAGATCCGGTCGTTGTGGATCGGTGACTTGCAGCCTTGGATGGATGAGAACTATCTCATGACCGTCTTTAATGTTACTGGCGAGGTAATTTGAAAATCTTCGTAATGCATTTTTTAAAAAAATATTGAAAGTTGAATCCTTTGAAGATTTTTGAGTTTTATTGAAATCTGAGTGTTTGTTTCTTTTGTGGCTCTGCAGGCTCAATCAGCTAAAGTAATTCGCAATAAGCAGAACGGATATTCAGAAGGTTATGGATTTATTGAGTTTGCGAGCCACGCTACAGCTGAGAGGGTTTTGCAGACTTACAATGGTGCTCCAATGCCCAACTGTGAACAGCAGACCTTTAGGTTGAACTGGGCTCAGCTCGGAGCTGGAGAGAGACGCCAGGCTGAAGGTCCGGAGCACACGGTTTTTGTTGGAGACTTGGCACCTGATGTTACCGACTTAATGCTTACTGAGACGTTTAAGGCTGTATATTCCTCTGTCAAGGGAGCAAAAGTTGTGACTGATAGGACTACTGGACGGTCCAAGGGATATGGATTTGTTAGGTTCGGTGATGAAAGTGAGCAGATTCGCGCCATGACTGAAATGAATGGTCAATACTGCTCATCCAGGCCTATGCGTACTGGTCCAGCTGCCAACAAGAAGCCTCTTACGATGCAACCAGGTATGTTTTTTTATACTAAGGAGCCAGATCTGTGATGACTTATGAATATGTTGAGTGGTGATATGACTCGCTTTGTCTTTAAGACTTTAACTGTCTAGGTTAGTTTATTTTTTTTTCTTTGGGGTATTCCTTTACCGCTATCTTTCTTATTGGTGAATCGTGTTCAGTTAGTTGGTGCTCAATGTGTCTTCCCTTATCCTTCAGCTTCATGCCTTTCAGCACTTCTAAGAATTTAATATCGCAAAACATCCTAAAACTTATAAGAAAAAACTCATGTTGTCTTTAAGCAGGAGAACAAGAGGCTCTCTTTGGGGGGCCTGGAACTGATTTCAGCTGAAAATGATTCCACCTTATTGCGTGGCCTCATTTAGGTCAGTTGGTTATGTTTCCGAAGAAGTTAATTACAAAGCTTTTTATCAGCTACAGTCGCAAATTATTTTTCCAGTTCCTTTACTTATCAAGCATAAGTCTTTCCCTTTTAATTTAAGCCTTAACTTTAAGTTAATTCTTTTCATATTTACCACCGCTCATTACTTTTCGCTTTTTTCCAAGTGTGAATCCTAAAAGAGTGTTTTGTGATCTTCTACATACCTCTCAATTCATCTTTTTCAGTAATTAGTGCTGCAACTTCCTTCTTTCAGTTACTTTTTGCCTCTAATTTATAACTCTTCTAATGTTACACTATTACTATTCTTCTTTCGGCAAATTGGTTACGATGGTAAACTGTCAAACCTTGGAGGGAATTTAGGTTACTTGTGCTACCCTAGAGAATTGTGGTCCCATTCTGACATTTTCTAGTTTCTCAAAGTTGGATCATGTTTCCCCTAGTACATATCTAATAATTTGTGTATCAGTTATCAACTAACTTGAATCCCTTCACCTTAATCTTCAAACTGTAGCATATATTTGCTAGTTGCTGTTTGCTTGTATCGTCTGCTCATTATTTGGACAAAATTTGCAACTGCCATTCTCGTTTGTGTGTGTGCGCGTTAGTGTCTGTTTCCTTGCACTGTCAACTGAATGTAGTATATATTGATGATTGAGTTTTCTGCTTACATTCTTTTGACTGTTTTTTTTTTTGAAGGTTCATATCAAAACAACCAAGGAAATCCAGGAGAAAGCGACCCAACTAACACCACAGTGCGTACTTTGTTTTGGTTTCCTTGGGTCTTTTTTATGTTTGGCATATTGTTGAATACTTGAATTGATGTAATGTTTGCTATCCAGATTTTTGTTGGAGCTTTGGATCAAAGTGTAACAGAAGATCTTTTGAAGTCAGTTTTTGGTCAATTTGGTGAACTAGTTCATGTGAAAATACCGGCAGGAAAGCGTTGTGGATTTGTTCAATTCGCCAATAGGTAGACTAGTGTGTCTTTGGAGACACTTCATCTTATGTTGAGAATGTTAGTTAATTCACAACTTTACTCTGTCTTTGTGCTTCAGGGCATGTGCTGAACAAGCATTATCCATGTTGAACGGAACACAACTTGGTGGACAAAGTGTTCGTCTTTCGTGGGGTCACAGCCCTTCCAACAAACAGGTTTGTATCCATTGAACAATGCACCAAGCTAACTAACTATGCTCTCTACTTTGTGATCTGATTACTTGGCCCATAATTTCACAGACTCAAACTGATCAAGGCCAGTATGGTGGTGGGGGTGGTGGATACTATGGGTATCCTCCTCAGGGATATGAAGCTTACGGATATGCACCACCTCCTCAGGACCCTAACGCCTACTATGGTGGGTACGCTGGTGGTGGCTATGGAAACTACCAGCAACCTGGTGGCTACCAGCAGCAACAGCAGGTAATTTTTTTGGTTTTTACCTGAAGATCTTTAAAGTTTTAGGTAATGTATCCGTAAGAGTGCAAGTAAAGTTGCGAGCTTACTGATTCTTGTTCCCTCTGATTGTTTTTGCAGTGAAGCATGATTTAGTAAGTCGTGATCGAGCTGAAGTTCTCCAGAAAGCTGACACCGTTTGAAAATGGTGAATGAATTATTGAAGTGGATGTGTATTAGCTCTTCTTGTCCCAGATTCTCTCTTTCAACTCTCTTTTTTTTCTTATGAATTATTTTGCTTTCGCGTGACAATTGTTGAGTGTTCTTCCAAGTCGTAACAAAAGGCTTAAAACCCACAAGTGTTTCTTGTGTCATTTGGCTTAAAACCCACAAGTGTTTCTTGTGTCATTTGACTAATTTGACCATTATGTTTCTTCCTGCAACGCCTCTGAATTACTTTAACATTCTACATCTTAAATTAGTCAGCTTAACATTCAATAAATTGAGTTTTTAGTTTCAAGCTGAGCTACGGTGACGAAAGATAAAAGATGGCCTTGACATGTTCGTATTATGAAGAATTGATGCTGTTTCTTTTTCAGAATATGAAGAATCAATAGTGTTTTAAAAAGAAGAGTCGATATTAATAGTTGATGCAAATGCTGGTAATGTGACGAGAGAAATATAAAAAAAAAAAGAAACCTAAAAAAGCCCTAAAAAGCCCTAAAAAAGCCCTAAAAAAGTTGTAAACTCTAGCTTTGACCACCTCTTTTCATGGTTGACTCCCAACTCTTAATTCTCTCACTCTCTCTGATTCATTTCTTTTTAAAGTATATATCTTTATTTAAAATTGATATTGTTTTACTCTGGGTAAGAAAAAAAAATCATTACATAATAATCCTAATATAACATTTGATAAGAACATCTTAAAATTTTAAACAAAATTTGATAAAAAAAATTATTATAAAATTCTTATAATGATGCTTGTATGGAAGGAAATCTATAGTCAACATTTAGTTTTTAGTTTCTAGAATAATGTTCAAACATCACTAATTAATATAATGCACAATACTGGAAATAATTTGGTCAATAAAATTATTAGTATTAAATAATAGTTAAATGATTAAATCATTGGCCAAAACCGCAAATTTTGAAAGAAATATAATTTTTGATGTGCAAATAGTTCAAGTCCATGAAATAACACAACCACATAGAGATTTTAACATGTTTGTGGTTTAATCTAGGTTTAAGTTTTGCTTTACTAATTTGGTTTTAAAAGAATAATCATTGTAAGCCAAAACCAAATCTAGTATTGTTTGATAGAATTTTAATTTTAGCTTTGAATTAATTTTTTTCTAGAAAGATGTTATATTTACTATAATTCTTTTTTTTCTAAAGAACTCGCATCTCTCAAGCCGATGGGCACTACCTCTTAATAATGTTGGGACAAAAAAGATGCGACTTTTGATGCCACCATCGGCTGCTCATGCATGATGGCAGATGGGATAAAGATGTCTTCGGGATTGTATTGAGTATGTAATCTGTATGAGTAATAAATAGCTTGTCCTTTTAGATGATTGATTAGGGCTGATTACTCTTGTGCGCTTTCCTTACTAATAGGAATTTACTTTTTCCTGATAAGGTCGACCATGATGATGATCCACATGGTGGTGATGTAGATGAGGAATGGGAGATGGCGGATCCAGAATATTAATTTGGGTGGGGCACAAATTATGTTATGTAATTAATTATAATATATTAAATAAATTTAATTTTTGTATTTAATATATTTTAAATATAATATCCAATAAGACATAAAAATTTTGAACATATTATCTATTTTGGTTTTCAAATATACTAATCTATAAATCTAGATATAGTAAGAAAATAAATAATTCGAAAACTTATCATTTAGGGGCTGGTATTGGAGATGTGATTTCTAAATCGATATGGAATTGTAAATTCTAAAAATCAAAACACATGGATTTTGAAATAACATGTTTTATCCTTGGATTTGAATCATTCTATTTTACACTTACAAATCCATTTAAAACATATTGGGAATTTTGAAATCCAAAAACAAATCATTAAATGAATAACATGGGATTTTAACAAGTATTTGTAAATCATTGAACTAATAACACATAATTTTGATAAGTATTTTAAAATCATATAACAAAGGACCCCTCTTATATTCGAAAATTTATCATTTTCATTCACATATCTAAATATATCACATAAATTTAAACTCTAAAACATGAAATGAATTACAAAGTAGATGATAAATTTTTACTAAATTACTAATTTGACCAATTTTAAAAATGCAGATGTAGTCTTTACTATTAAAAATGATGATTTAAAATTTGTTAAAAGCTAAAATAGAATTAGTAATATACTTATATATATATATATATATAACTCAATATAACACACAGTTTTATTTAAGAAAATAATACAATTGAATATTGAAAATGCACACAATAATAATGAAAAAAAAAGGCATCAAGGTGAGAGTTCGAACTTGTATTAAGTCGGTTAATAAATATTTTAAGTTAAATGTGTGGCACGTGCCCCCCACTATCATATGTGGATCCGCCCCAGCATAGTGAGGTTTACTGATTCATCATCACCTTTTGTTATAGTAGTATACAGTACAAAATAAATCTACACCAAAAATAAATACAGTACACCAAAAAAAATATTTAAAAAGCTTAAAATTATTTAATGGTAGAAAATCTACGTGGGCCGTGTTGTACCAAACAATGGCCCATTAAGGCTTCGGAGAAGAAGAAGAAAAAAAAGAGCGAAAAATAAAAAAGAGAGAGTCGCGCTTTTACGGTTCCCTCGTATTTTTCTAGATCTGTTCTTTCCCCCATTCTCTCTTCTTCTTCACCTTTGTATTAGGACGATGATATAGAAACTTCCAGAGAATTTGAAAAACAAATCAGAGAAAATCAAATCAAAACAGTGGAAAGGTTGAAAAAAAAAAAAATGGGATACGCAAGGAAAGTGGAAGACGACGACGACAACAACAAATCGTTATCGTCATCACTGAAGGAATCGGTGTTAATAGAAGCAACTATGACCATTATCGGATTGCAAGTTCATGTTCACGTCAAGGATGGTTCCGTCTTTTCTGGGATTTTCTACACTGCTTCCCTCGACAACGGCTTTGGTAACGTTTTCGATTTCAATCTGTTAGCGATTTTGGAATCAAATTTCGAGAGCTTCTTTTATCATAATTTTGTTGTTGTCACCTGTTATAAAATGTCGTAGTAGAGATCTGTGAATGGGATCTTCTGATTTCGAATCATGACTTCTGTTAATTAGTTGTTGCCTGGTGTGGTGTGTGAATAACAATGCAAATAGAAGGATCTGTGTATTTGTTGGTCTGATGTGATGTATATGGTTTTGGTTCTGTGTAGGCGTTGTTTTGAAGAATGCAAGAATTATTAAGAAGGGGACAAGTAAAGCGAATGTAGCAAGTGGGAGTGTGGTCGAGACACTTGTTATTTTGTCTTCCAATATTGTTCAAATCATTGCACAAGTGTGTTCTCCCTCTCTCTCTCGTCCTTCATTTACTTTACTTTTCTTTGAGCTGCATTTTTATTCACACAATCAGCTTATGGATCTGTCTCATAGGGAGTCTCGCTTCCATCAAATGTTACAACTGGCAATAACGAGACTGTAAATGTCAGATCAGCCACAGAGACTTTACCTTCTCAGTCATGTGCCATAAACAACTCCACAGAATTCTGGAATGAAGGAAATGACTATGATCGTCTGAGGTAAACTGTGTGCTTTGCTTTAACTTCATCTTCAAACAGAAACTAAACTAATGGTGATTGTGTTATGGATGGTTCATCATTCTGTGAGTCTTCTTGCTGCACTTTTTATGTGCAATGTCAATCTTAGCAAAATCTAGTTTAGCATCTGCATCAAACATATCAATGCTCGCACAAATCACTCAATTTTTAAACTTTACCGAGATCATTTTCTTTTCTTTTTTCTCTGATTCTTGTATGATGCTGTTGACAGGCAGGCTGTGGATCTTGTGACGCGTATTTACGTCCACCAAGAAGATACTGTTAGTTTTGTAGAAAGATAGTTCATTTATTTGATTTGCTTTTTACTTAGCAACTGCTTACTTGTTTAGATTCTTATTGCAGATGGATATGCAAAGCTTAAGTTCTAGCTGTGAGTTCAATTTCCCCGGAATTGTTTTTTATCTTTGTTATATCTATGGTATATACTTGTTTCTGTTTCTTTTTGACAGTGAATGTTTCTAACATGCTTATCCTCGACTTTCTTTCATTTGAAATAACAAACATCCAGTGGATAGTATGTGCGAACGAGTTAAACCCGTAGAAGAACATAAGTTGATGCCGGAACCTTTTAGCAATGGTTTTCACGATGCTGCTGAAAGGCCCTCTTCATCTGACAATTCATCATTTACAACTGTAGATGACACCTCAGAATTGTGTCAGGGTTTAGTGGCATATTCAACTGCATCAGTACCCATCCAGCCCGTCAAAAATGCTAAGGTGATTCCTATGTACTTTAGATTGATTGTCAGGTCTTAAAGATTTGTTATCCATTTGCTCTCACATTCAGACTAGCGTGTTCATTTGAGCCGTTGTTTTGTTGCCAAATCATTTTAAAGGTTCATTTTACTTTATCTGTTACGCAATTACCAAATTTCGATTTCTGAAACTTATACCACAATACCACATACAGGAGTTTAAGTTGAATCCAGATGCAAAGATTTTTTCTCCATCTTATACAAAACGTCTTCCACCATCTCCTGTTGGAATGCCTGATGTTGGAAATATTACTTATATACCAAACAACAGTCAGCTTCTACCGGTTCCTGAAGCTATTTACCCAGAGATTGGAAACAACCCTTATATGCCGCAAGCATCTCCACCTTCCAAGTTTGTACCATATGGTAATTCGACTGCTGGACATGCTGTCGGTGGTATTCAATTTCCTCAACACGTAAGTATTATCTTTTCAATATTGTCCCTGCCTATCTTACTCTCTTCGGGCATGTTTTGTCAAAGAACTTTTATCAACTAGTGACTGAGAGTCTGAGAATAGACTACTTTCTCTCACCACTAAGCGCCTGCATGGTTAACAACCATAAATGTTAGTTTTGGCGACCAGATTACCGATCATTTTGAATTGATATGACTTAGCTTGTACTATTAAAATGCTTCCTTTTATTTTGACCACCAACTCATTTATCTTGCCATCAATGAATCATAATTCCACTTGCAACCCATTTTTCTGCAGATGATTGGGCCTGCTGTTAACAGGGCACAGCCGCAGAGATTGAACTCTCAGTACCAGTCAGTTCAAGCTGCACCAATGCTTGTAAATCTAAATCCTCAGGTTGTACATGGAGGTTCCCAAAACTCACTTTTGTTGAAGGCGCGTTTATAAAAAGAATGGCTCTGTATTGAGCTTTATTGGTGTATTTGTTTCTAAAGACTTTTCTTATTTACTCCAGGTGATGGTTGCAAGATCGGGGCAGGGGCAGCTTGTATATATCCAACCAGTTTCTCAGGTTAGAACTTGATGCATCTAGCTTCTTGATTAATTTTTTCTAATTTTGAAATATAAGCAATTTGGTGAACCTTTAATGATGTTAGGTTAATCAATCTATGACTTGCATGTTAGATAATTATATGTCTAGTATGTCTGAGTGAAAGAAGAAATACTATTCCGCAGTCATTAGTTTGAGTTTGCTCGAACATCTCCTCTTATTCATATCTGCATAGTCATTTCTAGTAATCGTTATTCGTATTTTTCAGGATCTGCTTCAAGGAACACTGCCTCTTTCACCTATGCTCCCCCGTCCTCTACCAACCACTCAACATGTCCAATACCTGAACCATCAAGGTAAAAGAGTCTGTAACTAAATAAATAGCCTAAGAACCAACCATGTTTTCCCTTTTTTTGAACCAAATCAAAGAGATGGCCGTAACCAGAATGGTCCATTTTGTTGATGCAGGTGTATTTGCAGCTGGCCAGCCGCAGCAGCTATGCGTTTCCCAACCGTTCACGGCCGGTGGACTGCAAACTTATGGCGTTCCTGCCCAATTTCCAGTTATGCAGCCTCCTTTTCCCACGAATCAGCCAATGACAGTTGCTATTCCTAACGGTTTCTACACAAAATTTCCATAAACAAAGTCTCATTGTTTCTAATTTAATACCTTTATTCTTTGCCTCTCCAACCTAATGTCCTGGTTTGGCTCATAGTTTTTTTTCTTCCTTTTTACAGTTTTGGGTATTTTGTTCGGTTTTGGCTATTCTACTGTATTGGTTTTGGGTGTTTTGCTCGTTTTTTTGCTATGAAATTTGTAATTCTTCATTGTATTGTCTAGTTGAATTGGGTATAAACTGTTGTAACACGCGAAAACATAATGATTCTTTGGGGGAAAATAGTGTATTATAGATCACATTGGTAATGATCTCAATAACAATTAACAAGGCTCCAATGGTCACATAGATGTTGGAACTTGGAACATTACACTTGATTGAAGCAGAGCGAGACCAACCAATGTAACTTGCAACAAATTGAAAATGTCTTTTGTTGTGTAACTGACTGAGTTGGTAAGTATTACAAAAGACTGTGGGCCAATTATGAAGACTATAGGCCCATAACCGCAAAAATTTTACAGGCCCACGAAAGGTTTCTTTAAATTTTTATGTTTTTTTTCTTTCGGTGTGAGCTGACCAAAATCCGCCGGCCACAACTACTCGTCGATTCTAATCTCCGGCGATCAGAGAACCTCGCGGTGAGTTTGATGGAAGAAAAGTTGCCGAGATCTCTCAAGAATCTAGACTTGAATCCGAATCGTGAACCGAAGAATAAGATTCCTGTTTCAGCTTATCTATCTTCTCTGCGTAAGCCTTCTTTTCTCGAGCTGGGTTAAATTTGGGGGTAAGCATCGCTGTTGGTGATGTTTAGGATTTGGAATTCTGACTTGTTTCTACTGGTTTGCTTCAGTCACAGGAATGTCTCCGTTGAAATCAAAACCCCCATCTCTTGTGAGCTTATGTATTGGAGTTATTGGGAAGCATTTAGATGAAATGATCCCTTGTTTAGCTGATATCTCTGTTATCTTTCCAGCAGACATCAAGGTTATATTTGAGTTACAGTGATTTTCTTGTTTCAAGCTGTTTTACTCGGTTTAGATTAGTATACTGTATGCACTTCGCTAATCCAAGGCATGTTCATGTGAAACAGATGTCGATTGCAGCAATTGCTAGAAGAAGAAAGCTACTGGATGATGTTGTGATTGTCTCTTTGGCTGATAGTTCTTGGGAAATTTTAGACGTTAGTGGTTCAGATGTTACGAATTCTGGCTTAGCTAAAGTGGCGGAAATGTGCAAATCTCTCCGAGCTGTGGACATTAGGTAGGTATTATAGTTGCTTACTAAGAGTTTGTTTGACCTATGAGTGTTGAGTCCTGATCTCTGTGCTTGTACTTCATGGTATGTGTGAATTTGATTGGTAGTACTGACTTAGTTGGGTTGTATGATGCTTTCTTTATGTGGTTTTGTTAAGCTCTGATAATAAATTAATAATCAAGCACCCGGTGCAACAATATTTGCAGGCTGATTGAGCAGTGATCAGTGTACAATAGTTTTCTTTTGAGATGGTGAAAACCTAATCTACCAACACCGGTTTCTTTGGATATTTGCAGGCTGGAATTGTGATATGCTTTGTAGTTCTGGTCTAACTGGTTCTTTAGTTAGGAGCTTCTGTATGTTTAATAAGTTGTGTTTGTTTTCCCTCCAGTGTTATGTAGTTTTATCGTTTTGTTATGCAGCCGGTGCAACAAAATCACATCTTTGGGCGTCTCAGAGCTTGTACAACACTGCCGATCATTGGAGACTCTTAGATGCGGGTAAACTTTTTTGCTCCTGCTAAGTGCACTAAGCGGGCCTTTCATGTATTGTTGTTGGTGTGGCTTGTCTAACTAATCATGAGTTAAGTGACTTTCTGGGTAAAACAGAGAGTCTGATTTAGAAGTGAACCCATGGTTTGTGGCTTTGAGTAGACTAACAAACTCTATATAACAGGCAATGAGACAAAATTTATTATTGCAGAGGATGCCCAAGCAGTGAGTCTACAGCGCGCAGATCTTTAGATATCTTTAAGCCAAACTTGAGAAATCTTGAAGGAGAAACATGGGAAGAACTAGACACTTCAGAGATTGGTCATGGTGGTCAATCAGTGCGTTGGCTTTTTTGGGTATGTATTGTCCCTTTGACTGATAAGCTACCCGATTGATGCTCCCTTTTTGAGTTGGCAAATTTTTCCTTGGTTTGGATAAGGGAAACCATAAGTTAATTAGAAGAATCATCTACTATCTATTCGTGGTCAACTCTTTCTCCATCTGTGTCTATTACCACTATGTTTTCGTTTATTTTTGGTGCACAAGGTTCATAATAATTTGCTTTTTCTGCAGCCACAAATTGATAAGGATTCATTGGAGATGCTATCCTCGGAGTGTCCAAGGATAGTGGTAAATCCCAAGCCATCACTTGTCGCATACAGAGCAAACAAGGTTCCTCAAGAAGCACTACCAGATATTGCACTGGACGAACCATTTGTCAAAGATATTGATCCTAAGACTTGGGTTGTTACCGGAGTTGTGCAGAAGCCCACATCTTTCCCGTTATCGAATGAACTGCCAATAGCAGAGAAGTTCAGACTAGCGTATGCAGAGAGAGATGCAAGATTGGCCCCAAAACGTGCGAAGAATGCAAGGCAACATCAACGTCGTGCTGAGAGAGATTGGATGATGTCAAGCGACAAAGCCAAAGCAATGGTTTTGGCATCAAAGGCCACCAGATCTTTGCACAAGAGTTAGCAATATGGATTCTCTTCATCAATATATGTCAAAGAAATTATAGGAGGAAGATGAGTAGAGTTTCTAAGAATGCCTCTTCTCTACGGTGGTCGTGTTGAATCAGTTCTCTGCGGTTTTTCGGAGTAAGAGAGAATAGTAAAGAACAGTGGCTGGTTACAGAAAAGTGTTCGTAACTGTTTAATCTTGTATCCATATCTTTCAATTGATGCTACAGTCAAAGATACGTTACACTGTTTATAGAATTAAGTGTGTATTTTTGCATTTTCTTATAGCAACTCTTGCCGAGAAAACGTTCAGTGTAACCTGAAAGAAAACAGATGCTCACAAAACTTGCTTTATTTGGATCTTAACAGAAGAAGAAAACAAAAGGTGAGAAACACTTGAGATCACTTGGTGCTCAAACTCCGGATGACGTATGGTAGAATACCGCCGTGATCATAGTATGCCAATTCCACCTGTGAACGTTCCCACAAAACAAATCTCAGATCAATTGAAGTTTTGATTTTACAGAATTTGTTTGCTATATAACCAGTTTACCTCTGTATCAAAGCGCAGAGTGCAAACAAAGGATTTGCCACTGTCAGTGGTTACAGTGACGTCTTGACCGGGTCTAATGTCACTGACTTTTGTAGGAAGGTGGACTGTGTAGCGTTCATGACCAGTGAGTCCAAGGGTTTCCGCGTCCTCCCCTGCCTTGAAACACAGAGGAATGATCCCCATACCAGCCAGGTTGCTGCGGTGGATTCTCTCAAAGCTCTTGGCAATTACAGCTTTCACTCCCTAATTTGTGCTCAACTGTTAGGATCACAAGACATGACCAAAATCTGATTAAAAAATGTAAAACTTACCAAAAGCAAGGGACCCTTGGCAGCCCAATCCCGAGAGCTACCACTTCCATACTCAGCACCAGCCAGGATGATCGTATCCTGTCCATCGGTCTTGTATTTCTGAAAGTAAATGTGAATTAAGTTAGAAACGCAAGGAAGGATCTATATATATGTTGAAGCTGTGTGACGATTCTACTTACACTTGCTGCATCAAAAACGCTAAGCTTCTCTCCAGTCGGAATGTGAACAGTCTTGGGGCCAACTTCGCCTTTCAAGAGCTTGTTAACAATACGGATATTGGCAAATGTACCACGAGCCATAACCTCGTCGTTTCCCCTTCGACTTCCATAAGAGTTGAAGTTTTCAGGAATCACACCGCGGTCAATTAGAAACTTTGCAGCAGGACTAGTCTTTTGAATGTTTCCTGCTGGAGAGATGTGGTCTGTTGTTACGCTGTCCCCAAAGTTCAACAAGCAGTAGGCATCCTTCACTTCACGAGGACCAGGTGGGTTTGCGGTCATGTTCTTGAAATACGGAGGTTCATGAATGTAGGTGGAGTTTGGATCCCAAGAATATAACGTGGAACTCGGTGCAGAGAGTTCATTCCACAAGGGGTTTCCCTCTGTTATCGTTTCATAAGAGCTCTTGAACATGCTTGGTAGTACGCTATATTGAACAACCTATTGAAGAGTACCAGGAATGTTAACAAGGAACCTTAAAAGGTGAATAACTTATCCTCTAAGCACGTCACCTACGTACCTGAGCAATTTCTTCATTGCTTGGCCATACATCCCTCAGGTACACACTTTTGCCATCTCTTCCGGTTCCTATAGGCTCTTTCTCAAAATCAATGTCAACCTGTCATCATAGGAGATCAATATATATAAAAAAACTCAAGATTAATGACACTACTTAGCGAATTACTACTCAATCTTGTTGATGATGTACTATGATGCGAAACCAGTTAAGGATATCCAAAGGAGACAAACGCAAACATCTCAATTTCGAACTGAAAGTTGAAAAGTACTAACCGTTCCAGCAAGGGCATAAGCAACAACTAATGGTGGTGAAGCAAGATAGTTAGCTCTTGTTTGTGGATGAACACGGCCTTCAAAGTTTCGGTTTCCAGACAGCACAGCAGCTGGGATGATATCTGTGACATGGAGGAAGCACAATGGACCAACCAAAAAGTGAGCTTCAATTTGACGATATAAGGGCACTAATTTATCGGTAAAGAAACATAATTAACGAGGACTCTAGGGGAAATGAAAATGAAAATGGCTCAAGGAGTTGCTCAGAGAAACAAAAACAAAACATGATGAAAATGTTGTTACCAGTTCCTTCTATAGCAGATGCAACTTCTGGCTCAAGGTCGCCAGAATTCCCAATGCATGTTGTGCAGCCGTAGCCAACAATTTGGAATCCTTGCTTGTTCAAGTACTCTCGGAGACCACTGCAGAGAAGGCAAACGTTAAGTATGGTGATCAAATAGGTTATCCAAATGAAAAATACCGTTGACGCCAACACACCTTCGATCCAAATATTTCTCGACAACTCTAGACCCCGGAGCAAGACTTGTCTTAACCCATGGTTTAACCTGAATTGTGACGTCAAATTCAGTCAAAACAGGATTCATAACTCAGTTATCTCAGGGCAAAGAGAAAAGGTAGAAACTCACCTCTACACCAAGTTCCAAAGCTTTCTTTGCAACGAGTGCAGCCCCGATCATGACACTTGGGTTTGATGTGTTTGTACAACTCGTAATCGCCGCAATAACAACACTACCATGCTTAATCTCAGCAGGTTGTCCTTTGTACGAGAACTTAACAACTTCTTCTTGTTTTTCTTTTGGCACTGCAAACCCCTTGAAACAAGAAGCAAAGTTTTACAAGTTATCCAAACAAAAAAAGAAATCAATGCCATTGATTGTTTAATGATTTTTGTTGTAACCACAAATTGCATCTCACCTTAAATCCAACAGGATTGTCAAGGCATGCTTGCCAGTCAGCCTTCATATCTTTCAGAGGCACACGGTCATGAGGCCTGTTGAACAGAAAATATAGTAATGAAACCTTAGGTAATAAGGGCGATGCGTCAGAACGTTCAAAATATCAAAACGAAGTGAAAGTATACCTTTTAGGCCCAGAAATACAAGGTTCAACATGTCCCAAATCCAACTGCAGATAAGATGTGTATGCTCTTTCTTGCTGGGGCTGCAGAATGTCCACAAGTATTTGGAGTTGAGAATCTTTTCAAAAGAAATAAAATACAGTAAACTGATTAAGGATGTCCATACCTCATTGTAGTCAACGAACATATTGTTTGCGCGCAAATATGATTCGATCATTGACACCTAAACAAACCAAGTTGGCGATCATGTGAGTCACAAAAAACAGAGGAAACAGGATACATAGCTTGTTAAACTGTTTACGTAAGGTATAGAAAAACTAAGCCACGTGATAGTGCATATTGATTACTGAAGAACAAAACAACCGAAGTCTACAGATAGCTTGTTAAAATGTTTTGAAACGAGACGATGCAGCAATAGTCAGCCTCACCACACGTAAACCACAAGAACAATTTATGCATGATGATTCGATTTAACCAGAAAAGAAAGAATGAAAGTAAAGAAATTAATTGAGAGAGAGAATTCACAGTTTCATCGCTTCTTCCTGTCAACTTCAGGTACTCCAGGGTAACATGATCCACTGGGAAGAAACCCATAGTTGCACCATACTCAGGAGACATATTTGCAATTGTGGCTCTATCAGCAAGTGATAGTTCACTCATCCCCTCACCTACATATCGAAATTAAAATGTTATAGGTGCTGACCAAATCATTGTCCAGTAGAAATTCAAAGTCAAACAGCCTTCTCACCATAAAATTCAACAAACTTGCCGACAACACCATGCTTCCTTAATATTTGGGTCACAGTGAGAACTAAATCAGTAGCAGTAACTCCTTCCTTCAACTTTCCATCCAACTTAAATCCGACTACGCCAGGTAATACCATGCTCATGGGCTGACAGATTTTTGAAGTACCATATGAGTGGCAGAGCAAACATGACTCTTATATATGTACACAAGACACATAAACCCAAATTAAACAGTGAAGGTGTGCAGAGGAAAATGAACTCACCTGACCAAGCATTGCTGCCTCTGCCTCAATTCCTCCAACACCCCACCCAGCGACTCCTAATCCATCAATCATGGTTGTGTGGGAGTCAGTTCCAACAACGCTATCAGGGTAGAGAAATCCGTTGGAGTTGAAAACAACACGTCCAAGGTACTCCAAGTTGACCTGTGGTGTCAAATAATAACAATCTATCAGAACAGAACCATCAGACAGCAATATGAGATTCATTCACCCCTTAGTAGACTACCCAAACGGATTAAACAGGCTAATACTCTAATCACACTTCCATATAACCTGTTGAAAATTCGAACAAGGCAACTAGAATTTACTGGCATCACGTGTTATATCTTAATACATCCCTAGATTAGAATGAAAGTGTTATCTTGTACCTGATGGACAATCCCAGACCCAGGAGGAACGACCAGCATGTTTTGGAAGGCCGTTGAACCCCACTTAAGGAATGCAAATCTTTCTTTGTTCCTCTTGAATTCAAGCTCCATATTTTTCAGTGCGGCATCTTCTGATCTTGCAAAGTCAACTTGGACTGAGTGATCAACGACAAGATCAACAGGAACCTAGACATGTACTGGAAAATATGAGAACTACTAGACCAAACATATTACAACGCAAAAACGATAAAGAAGAGTTCACTAACCAAGGGGTTAATCTTGTTAGGATCACTACCAAGACTCTTCACTGCATCCCTCATAGAAGCAAGATCAACTAAAGCTGGTACACCAGTGAAGTCCTGGACAAGAAAAATATAAGTTAGCATAGTGCTGGCTTAATCTATTCCGTTCTTAGTGGAGTGGAGAGGGGTTTTTAGAAAAAAAATATGCTACAAACCTGTAAAATAACACGGGCAGGCTTGAAGGAGATCTCAACCTGCTTAGTAGATGTATTCTCCCAGTCAAGGATTTTCTCAACGTCATCCTTTGTAACTTGATAGTTGTCACAATTACGAATTGCTGATTCCAATAGTATCCTTACAGAATATGGCAGCTTATCTACATACATAATCACGAAAAAAAAGAAAGGTGTCAACTTCACCAGAAAAATCCCATTACAACAAAACAGATTTAGGAAAGACTCGATCAAGGAACCATACCAACTCTTGGATCGTTTAAAGCTGGTAACGAATAGTATTTTCCATACGCTCCACCACCAGGTTTAGGTAGACTTGTCAAAATATCCTTGTAGGCATGCTCAGAAGCTACGTTTATTATTTCATACCAAAAACTATTAGAATTTTATAATCATAACAAACTGCAAGAGCGTATCAAAATGTACATCTAATTGGTGATTCTCGTGTTTCAACTGATCCAGTCTAAAACGAAACCGATCTAAGGAGTATTCTTGTGATACAAGTTAAGAGCAAATCATTCTTATAGAAACAAAAGAAAGCAAAACAGAACATACTCATGGTTGCGTATTTCCTCTCAAATTTTTCCATCACCGGAGCGGAGTTTCTAGATTGAGCACGAAGGCTAACAGGAGATCTCCAGCTCCCACCATGACTCCACCGCGTCGAAGCAGAGCAAACACGGAACGAGCGGAGAGCCGACGAGAAGCTCTTAGATCGGTTCGTCGTCTGATTGAGAACAGACGTGGAGGATGGAGACGAAACCGAAGCTGTTTCGGTAGAAGCGATCTTCGTGAGGGAAGAAGAAAGCCTCGACAGCGAGGCAGAACGCACGCCGGAAGTGGCGCGTCGATACATGGCGGCAAATCAAAACAGTTAAAGAGATTGGGGAAATATCTCCAAAG
Source organism: Camelina sativa (assembly GCF_000633955.1). Taxonomy (NCBI): domain Eukaryota; kingdom Viridiplantae; phylum Streptophyta; class Magnoliopsida; order Brassicales; family Brassicaceae; genus Camelina; species Camelina sativa. The sequence goes on from NC_025694.1 coordinate 6,613,353, forward strand.
GAAGGAAGAAGGATCAAAATGAAACGAAGAAGATCGTGGAAGGAACGAAGGTGAGAGAGAGAGAGAGAGAGAGAGAGAGAGAGAGAGAGAGAGATGATCTTTTCGTAAAGCTTCTTCTCAAAAGAGTCAGCCGATTAAGAGAGATTTAACAGAACCTTCTCCAAGGACACACTCAGTAATATACAAATGCCAAGGGGCCAGGTCAGGTGTATCTCTTTTTAACCATTGGATCAATTCTAGACGCGCGAATGGACGGCGTGTGATTCTCTTTGGAATGTTGACCATTTTATAATTGCTTATTCTTTCAATTATTTTAGAAAAGATTAATAATATAGCTTGCAAATTATGAAAACATCTTTTTATATACTAAAAGGTACTAGACCAACGTGAGAACATTCGAATAATTGGCTTTTTGGGGGAAGATGAGAATATTTTCTTTTTTCCAGAAAGTTATTTCTTTTTTTCACAACTAAACATTAGTAATTCACTAATTTAGAACTTAACCCCAACCAGAATAAAATTTAGAACTACACTTATTTTTAGTAATACTACGTTTTGATTGGCTTGTGTCAGTTGTGTGTCTGGCACAAACCAAGTAGGACTTCTCCTCTAGATGTTTATTAACTTTTTTTTGTGTAAGTACTAAATAAAAGTCAACGAGGAAAAACAAAGGGTGACTACTGGCTAGGCTCTTCTTCGGCTATGAAGGACAAAGGCAAATAAAAGTCTCAAGCACTATGCCAAGAGACAAACACCCTAAAATAAAACAAAGCATACCAAGATGGCTTCTCATTTTGACTCTTCTATGTTCTCAATGACAGCGTCAAAGGCCAGAAATGTAGAGTCCTCAAAAGCTCTCTTGTCTATGATGATTTCATCTGTAAGAGTCAAACCAATCGGTTTGTTATCTGCCTGAAAAGAGATGTCTTTAGGATGGTGCCTGCCATGTCCCAGGCCTTAATGATGATCCAGACCCTGATCGCTCTATTGTCCTGCATCCATTAGTTTGTTGGATTTAAGCATACTCATAACCCAACACAATACATAACCCCCATGCTCATTGAGCATAGATTCAATATAGTAGCAGTATCTAACAATCAGAAAGAACATTTCATGTTTCATATTCCTGTGTCTGAATGTGTGAAGTCTATGATTGAAAAAGTGAAGCCAGCTAGACATACTTTGGTTAGAGTGGTTCTGCAGTTACTTTATCAGGTTCACGTTCTTTGACCCTGTAAAAGCAATGTGAGGACATATGGTTATGGTGGTCTTGAGAAAGATTCTGTGTTTTGCATCCAGAAAAATATAGAATGTAAGAAGATTTAGTACAAGATAGGATTACTGAAGAGATATTATGAATCCTAATGATTCACCTTGGTTTATCTACTTCTTCACTAGCTTCCTCTGGTATATCACCTTCAAGCATTAATAAACAAGACACGACTTAAGCCGTCAGTCTTACTTCCACCAGATTGTGGTAGAATAATTAGCTCTTTATTTTTTACATAGGGAAACTAGCAACTGTAGTAATCTCAGCCTTTGAATCAACAAATGACATAAAATGAACAATTCTTATTTCCTTTCAAAGCTACCACAATCAAAATGGAAATGCAGGGAATACTTCTACAATCAAAACTTCATCATAATTACAGACTTTACAAGTCATATGCACAAGATGTTTCCCGAATGAAGTCCACAAAGCTACTTAATCATCAGTGAAATAGTTACACGCTGAAAAAGAATCAACAAACTTTTCAGAAGGATATGAAGACAGCTTTAGCTCTAATGCGACCAAGTGTTTCAGAAAACGGGAGAATACAAGACCTAAGAAGTTAGTCACATCACTATATGGTTACTCCCTATATCTATGAAAAGCAGAGAAAATGCAATACCTTTTAAATCCGGCGAAAATTGGCGAACAAAGCTCGTCAAATCTGGACCCTCAGGTATACCTTTACACAGAGAGCTAACATGAAGCTATCATTATACTAATGAAAAGCAAATGTTACAAGATGGTCATGATTTTGCGTCCAGTGCCTTCATGAGAACTTGACAAGGAATTGAAGGCAAAACGAAAACAATAAATGCATAGAAAGAGAAGCGCCATACAAAACGGACAAAAGCAAATACACAGACCACAAGAAGATAAAATCCTTCTTTATTCATTCTTAACTCTATGTTCCTACGAGGGATATTAAGCCTCACACGCTCACGCCTTGCTTCAAGTTCAACCATTTCCTGGAAAAGTAAGAAACACCAATATCAAAGGCCAGATACTAAAGGCTTACAGCCAATCTATATACCACAAAAACCTCCATGGAAAAAAAAAAAACACTATAGTGACCACAAATAATTATGGCTAAATTAAAGAGGGGTTGATCTAACATCTGGAGTAAGAGCCCTTTTCATTGCCCATTCAGGCAACATATCCATTCAACTACAACATTGGGCAAACAAAATGGTAACTAGACTGGCTGCTACACAAATGGATTCCACAAAAGTCTTAATAAAAACATACAAACAGGGTTCATTTAGGAAACAAATGCAATTATTTACCAGTGCTCATTACAAGATCACAAGTAGATAAATCACACAGTCCTCTTTTCAACATCTTTAATTAGTCCAACTCCAAAACAATAGAGAAACACAAAACTTTTGAAACCCGGAATCAATTAAATTTATATCTCACGAATCCAAACAGTTTCTAAATGCATTTACTTCACCGCAACACACACACACACACGACAGGCAAAAGACAAAACAAAGGAATTCAAAGGTTAGAGGTTCGAAGAACAATACTCGCCCAGTCCATCATTCTCCTCCACTCTGAAAAAATACCTTTTAACCAATCCTTGCCTACTCCGATGAAAATATTGCCTCTTGCTAGTGATTAATCCTACAGAATCTCTACCGTAGCCTCGGCATAGCTTCTCCCGCCGATTTTTTCTTCATATGATCCAAAAACTGAACACAAGACGCCCCCAAATTGTTTCCCCCGATCGAGTCTGTGGCTCCGTCTGGCTTTGGATTAAAGACTTGATTTTTTTTGTTTTCCGCCTATTTCCCCATTATCATACCGGTAAAATAATCTTAACCACCAATTTAAACCGAACTTTTAAGACTTTACCCAGAAATAAGATTAAACCGATCGACTACATAACTCGGTTTAGAATCCAATTGAATGAACCACCGGTTAAGCGGAAAAATACGGTTATCAACAATTCATCGCGGAAGTTCCAAATGGCCGTTAAGGTTTGTTGGGTTTGTTAGGAGTAGAGAGAATGAGAAAAGAGTCGGTTATAAATACTAATGAGTGCGTGTTTAGGATTACTATAATCCTCTCTGAAAAATTTACTAATCCATCCTCCTCTGCAAATATTTCATTTTCTCCGATACAACAAGATTCACGAAAGATGCCTCGCGGCGGCAGAAACAACCGTGGAGATCGTCGTCGTCAAGTAGCTGCGCCTCGTGATCACGAGCGTCGCCGTCGTCGTGAGGATGGCAATGACCGAGCTTGGAATCAGGTTCTTGCAACTACGAGTGGACTTCGACGTACGGCTTTAGGCGCCATCGCCGTCCTCCTTGTTCTTGTCCCCAAGGTTTACACACGAATCGGCTTCACACTCGAATCTCCCGCGGCGGTTTGGGCGGCGTACGCAGGTTCCATCGGAATTCTATCTTTCGTGGGCGCGACTTTTTTTGTTCCGAGGGATGCGATGGGAGGAGGATTGGTCTTGGACTTGGTCATGATCGGCTTAGTCTTCTTCTACTTCGTCACACTGATCTCTCTGGTTTGCGTCTCTCTTACTCATCTGTAAACGCGATTTCATTACCATCGGCGTTGCGATTCATCTTCTTCTCTTCTTCATCTTGGTGATCTTGCACGCACGCCCATGCCCAAAGATCTTTGTGCTTTTATGGATTGTTATAAAGTCGTCTTCGTCGAAATGCTCTAGGTCAAGATTTCAGTTTCTTTCGTGTGTTTTGCTTTTTTCGTGATGTAAATCGAAATCTATATCCATTTTCTTCATGTTTAGGTTTTGCTTCTCCGATCTTTGTAACAGTTTTTGAGTGGGATTCTTTTAATTTCCCGGTTATCCGGATAGGCTACTCCTCGTATTCTAAAACTGTACTTCCAACTTGTTATACAAGTGAGTGATGACTGGATTAAGGTTTTACGAAGCAAATCGGTGAGCAATTGTGGAATGTTCGTTTTAATTAAAAAAAACAAAAAAACCTATGCAAACTAGTTTTTGGCTAAGGTTTCTTGAGAAAAGAAAAGCAAAAAAAAATAATTAACTTACAAAAATCTAAAAACTAAAACCAAAAACGCATACGAAAAAAGAAATATAAATTAAAACAAAACAAAAATCATAGCTAGTCGTCTTTCACCACCGGTCGACTCCTCCACGAGTCAAACTCTGTGTAACCAAGGGCGAACATGAAAAGCACAATCGCCACAACCCACAGCACTGGGTAACCAAAGACTTGATATGTGCAATAGAATGGTACTGGTAGCTTCACTCCGTACCAGATGCAGTACACCAACGGTGCAGCTAGTAGAATCGTATTCATGATCACCAGTAGCCTCAACTGGTTCAGTTTCATGAAGTATTCTGCGTCGTATATATCCTCATTCACCTGCAATTTTGTTTTTTTGAAAAACATATATTAGTTAAGAGTTGAGTTGAGCCTATATAGGGCGTTACGTTACAAATCAAATTATCAACTAATTCTTGTTTTTACCAAACTCCCAAGCATGGAATAAAAATTAAATCTAGTAAACAAGATGATATATACAAAACCTGATAAGTTATTACCACGATAATACCAACCCAAACCAAACTAACAATCAAGAGAATATTCAATCTCTATTTTAAATTGAAAAACAGACCTCATGCAATAATATCTCAATATCTAATTTATAATGACGTAACGATATATATGTCTACCAGTTAACCTACGATGATAACTCACGGCAAGAAAATCAAAACTCACGCTAAAATACAGGAAACCAAAANATTTAACAGTTTTTACGGATCACCATAAGAGACATGCGCTAATAATTACATACAACTTATCTATATAATAAACCAACTGTATGTCAGGATTTCAAATTCCAACCATAAAAAAAAACTCAAAAAAAAAAAAAAAAAAAAAAAAAAAAAAAAAAAAATTGACATCTAGCATGTATTCTAGCTAATAATAGAGTTAAACAAAGAGAGAGGAAATAAAATAAGACCTCAGACTCAGACTCATCCTCAGAATGTAAGAGCTCATCCTCAGACTCAGACAGTAAGGGTTGATCAAGAAGAATCTCTCCATCAGCAACCATTATCACAAAAGTAAATATTCTCGTAGCTGATAGAAAAAAGTAAGAATCAGGATCAATAACAACCTCACGAATCTCAAAGCTGGAAAATAAAAAGAGACAACAATCACAAAATTTACATGTAGATTTTAGGGTTTAAGAGGGAACGAGTTTCTAGCCGGAGCAATGTTTCTTTCAGGTATGCGTGCGTAAACAATAGTAGTACATACATTATATACGTATCATCTTTTCCAATGGGCCAGCGTATTAGATTTCGGCCCATATTGTTTTTCGCCGACTCTTATTTGATATTGATATATATATATATATATATATATATATATATATGACATGGAAAAATCGATCTGTATCCCCTAAAAAGTTTCATATAGCACCAAGATTTCACAGAATTCAAACCTCGTTCACATAAACAAGAAATTTTAGTACAATATCCCCTTTGTATAAAAGTTTGAAACTTCAGAACATACAAACGTTGGATTTATTGGTTTATGACTTAAACCGATACTAAACCACTAATACTAAACCAAATTAAAAACATGAACCATCTCCTCCTCCTTCTTCTTCATCTCCCCATCACGAAACCATGAGATACAAAAGAATTGAAAGCTCAATGCTACAATGAAACAATATACGATAAAAATCAAAACTTTGAAAAAGAGCAGACTTTGTGTTTTGTGTATTTCTGATTCCATATCCAACTTCAACTAATAAAGTAGTCAAAATTAAGTTTGAACTGGTGTGGTTCAAGCATTTAGAAACACTAGTCTTCTTTTGTAGAAAACACACACCTGGGATCCCTCTCTAACTGGTGTGGTTCAAGCAAAGTTCTATAGCATTTGTCAAAACCGTATGAAAGACATGGTTTCCAAGGCAGCAACTCAGCGAGAGGAAGTGAAACCGAGGTGGATTGAGAGAACTCTTTGGAAAGAAATTTGTGACTATTGGAACACAGAATAAGTCATGGCAAAGAGTGCAACCACTTCAGCAGCTCGAATGTCTGACCGTAATGGTCTTGGCCCTCACAAGCATGTATCAGGACCGAAGTCTTACTTACAAATCGAACAAGAGATGGTGAGTTACATCATAACCTTTTCATTGTTTAATTACTTGACATCAAATGGTTCCTAACCTTTTCATTGTCTAACATTCCAGGAAGTAGAATTGGGAAGACCGCCAACTATTCCTGAAGTTTTTCTCAGGACTCATACAAAAAAAGATGGTACTTTTGTGGATAAGAAAGCGCAAGCAGTTCATGAGGCATATAAGAAAAGAAGGGAAGCTAAGTTGGCTGCTCAGGATAATGATGAGTCTTCAGATGGTACTTCACATTGATCAGAGCTCTTTCTTCAGGTAATTTGCTTCTTTTTAATAACCTATTAAGTTTTTCATTGTTAAGTAATTATAATAACTTTTTCTCTCTGTTTTGTGTATGGAGTCTACTTACATAAATGATAGAGGAACATACTTTGGAGTTGGAAGCGTAGGAAGTTACATCAACGGGAAGCGGAAGTACCCTGGAAGCTCTTCTACTTTCACAACCCTGCAACAACAGCTTGAAGACGCTAACCGCAAGATAGAGGAACAAGCAGCTCTACAAGCAGAGCGTGACGCAAAGGCTCCACGGGTTGCAGCTGGGGCTTTACGGGTTGCATCTGAGCAACAAGCAGAGATCTCACGCTTGGTGAGCTTCCTCAAGACTAACCCAAACTATGTCGCCTTCCTCGAGTCTCAAACCAATGACTCAAACCCTGCTGATTTTCAAAGTTAGGTTCCCTCATGTAATATTTGCTTGTTTATTTGCTTGGATATTTGGATGTTTTTTGGAACTTTTGTAACTTTCGTAAAAACATGGTACTTATGTCTTTGTTTAATTTCATGTTTGTTATGTTTTAGTACATGTTTTCTTAATCAGTTTTGGTATTAGAAAATCAAATAATGCATTTTTACCATAATTTTTTTAAAAACATGATAATTAAACAGTCGCAAAAAAGTCACCAAAACGTAAACAAAACAGTACCCAAACAGTCGCAAATGAGTAACATATCAGTCGCTAAAGTGTTGCAATTCAGTCGCTAAAGTTGCGACTGTTTGGCGAGGGAAGAGCGACCCCAATTATCAGTCGCCAATTAGTAGCTCCATAACGACTTTTTAGCGACTGATTTTTTTAGCGACACACTGTTTAGCGACTACGTATGTCAGTCGCCAATCAGTCGTGACTAAGTAGTTAGCGACTGTATAGTTACTGTTTTTGTAGTCGGTAAATCCATGTTTTCTTGTAGTGTCTTGTCGCCAAGGTTTACACACACATCGGCTTCGGACTCGACTCTCCCACGGCGGCGTACGCAGGTTCCATCGGAATTCTATCTTTCGCGGCGGCTTGGTCTTGTACTTGGTCACGATCGGCTTAGCCTTCTTCTAATTCGGCGGCTTGGGCGGCGACAAAGTAGAAGAAGGCTAAGCCGATCGTGACCAAGTACAAGACCAATCCTCCCATCGCACCCCTTGGAACAAAAAAAGTCGCACTGATCTCTCTGGTTTGCGTCTCTCTTACTCTGTAAACGTGATTTCATTACCATCGGTGTTGCGATTCATCTTCAATTCTCTTCTTAGTATTGGTGATCTTGCACGCACGCCCATGCCCAAAGATCTTTGTGCTTTTATGGATTGTTATAAAGTCGTCTTCGTCGAAATGCTCTAGTTACGTTCAAGATTTCAGTTTCTTTCGTGTGTTTTGCTTTACCAATTTGGGTTGATAGATTCATTCCTTTTTTTGCTTTTTTCGTGATGTAAATCGAATTCTATATCCATTTTCTTCATGTTTAGGGTTTTACTCCTCGTATTCTAAAATTGTTTCCAAAACCCTCGTATTCTAAAAACGGACTCCCCAAACTCAATGTGATAAACAAACAAAAAAATTGACTCCCCAAACTCAATGTGATAAACAAAAAAAATTGACACCTAGCATGTATTCTATTTCTAGCTAATAATAGAGTTAAACAAAGAGAGAGGAAATAAAATAAGACCTCCGACTCAGACTCAGGCTCATCCTCAGAATGTAAGAGTTCATGTAAGGGCTCATCCTTAGACTCGGACAGTAAGGGTTGATCAAGAAGAATCTCTGCATCTGCAACCATTATCACAAACTCGGAGATCCAACGTACGCTTAAATATTCTCGTAGCTGAAAGAAAAAGGTAAGAATCAGGAACAAGAACAAACTCACGAATCTCAAAGCTGGAAAATAAAAAGAGACAACAATCACAAAATTTACGTGTAGAAAGAACGAGTTTTCTATGCTGAGGCGCTGAGCTATGTTTCTTTCCTTATATGATTGCGTGCGTAAACAAGATATATTTACCTCTCCCAATGGGCCTTCGTAATAATTTCGACCCAAAATGTTTTTGATTTAGCGAAGGTTTGCGTATGATTGAGCTCTCATAAAACATATACATTTGTACATGTCAATTAACAAGCTTAAGCATATGATATTAAGATTTGTAACCATTAAAAAAAAAAAAAATTGGATTTTCGGCCTTCTAGGGGGGGGAGGCGATAAAAAAACCTTACCAAACAAAAGAAATAAGCAAGAAAAAGATAGAGTCACGTGCAAGTTATATATGCGTATTCAAAGTCTGGCTCAGAATAGTGAAGTTCACATCATGGCTACATCAGTTAAACGTTAGATGGAGTCAAGACTCTAGAACGGACGGCTTATAATCCACTGTAGATCGTTGACCAAGTTCAAATGGCCGTTAAGGTTCGTTGGGTTGTTAGTAGAGAGAATGGGAGAAGAGTCGGTTATAAATATAAATACAGTGCAAGTGTGTTTAAGACTCTCAAATACTAATCCTCTTAGAAAATTACTAATCCTCTGCAAATTTTCATTTTCTCCGATACAACAAGATTCACGAAAGATGCCTCGTGGCGGAAACAACGGTGGAGATCGTCGTCGCCGTCGTCGTCAAGGAGCTGCGCGTCGTGATCACGAACGTCTCCGTCGTCGTGAGGATGTCAACGACCGAGCTTGGAATAAGGTTCTTGAAAGTACGATTGGACTTCGAGTTCAGGCTTTTGGCGCCCTCGCCGTACTCCTTCTTCTCGTCGCCAAGGTTTACACACGAATCGGCTTCGGACTCGACTCTCCCGCGGCGGTTTGGGCGGCGTACACAGGTGTCATCGGATCTCTATCTTCCATGGGCGCAACTGTGTTTGTTCCGAGAGAAGCGATGGGAGGACTGGTCACGATCAGCTTAGTCTCCATCTTCTTCTCACTGGTTTCTCTGGTTTGCGTCTTTCTAACTCAGTAAACGCGATTTTGTCTCCCAATACCATCATCTACGTTCCATCTTCTTCTTTTTCGTCTTGCGCCCATGCAAAGATCTTTGTGCTTTTAGGGATCGTTAGCTAGTCTTTGAACGGCTCTCTTAGTTTCATCCTATGTGTTTACCAGTTTGTTGATTCGTTCCTTTCTGGATTATCTTTTGTTTCTTTTCGTGATGTAAATCGAAATCTATATCCAATTAGTCGATGGTTTTGCTTTCCAATGTTATCGATCTTTGTAACCGATCCTGACTCGATTCTTAATTTCCTAGTTTCGAAAGTTTTTGTGTATTCTTCTTCTTCTTTCTTTTATCTCCTTCCGTGTGATATTGTCTCCACTTCTTATAAAATTGTTTCCAACTTGTTATAGAATTGAAGTGATGACTGATTTAATTACGGAGAAATCGGTGAGCTTGAAGATTGTTGAATTTACGTTTTCATAAAAACTAGAATCTCTTTTTTGGCTTAGATTTCCTATTTTATTTGGAAAAAAAAAAAAACAAATCTAATTAGTTTTAGATTTTCTAAAAAAAAAAATAAACCAAATTAACACAGAGAAAATAAATAAAAAAAGTAAAAACTATATAGTCTACCGGTCTAGTATTTCATGGGTCTAGGCTTCCACCAGTCGAAGACGGTGTAACCAAATACGCCATGCGTGTAACAGAATGGAACTGGTAGCTTCACTTTGTACCAGATGGAGTACACCATCGGTGTAGCTAGCACAATTGTAGCTATGATCAGGGGCGGATCTATGTAGTGATGGGGTGGTGCAGGTGCCCCATGCTACTTGTTAAAAATTATCTAATACACTTGGTTAATTTAGTTACACAGCTTAATTGTTACCTAGGTGCCCCATGCATCTTCTTTGGTGAGGAGTTCGATTCCTGACTTTCCTACAATCAATTTTCTTTTTGTAATGTCTACTTACATGTTAATATTTTTTTCTACTCTAAATTATACTTACATTTAAATTAAAAAAGTATTGGAAAACTAGTTAATTAGTTTGATACATTTATATATTTAATTTATCTAATATATATATAGTTGAACTCTATTTAAATAAAGGATTTTAATTGTATAAAAATTAATCATATGAATTCAAAAATAATACATAATATAACTTCTAAACATTTCTACAATCATATATATTAGTTTTTAATATTTTAAATGTAGATTTGAACTCTTCATCGTTGGATCTTCGATTTGATATACTATTTATCAATATTTTACAAATTTTACCGTGATTACGAAAGATTATATTGTGTATTATTTTTGATTTCTCGAATTTTTTTTTACCTTTTTCTAGTTAGAGAATAAAGTTGCAATAAAATGGTGATGTAAAAGGTTAATATACTGCACAAAATCCTTCTATAATATATGTTTAGATATAATTTTCTTTTAAATATATATAATGTGCAATTGAATATATTTTTAAACCAAATAAAATAATTTTTAAATATATAAGAAAATAGAAAGTTATATTTATTTAATATTATATAATAAAAATTTAATATATTAATTATTAAATAACTTATGCCCCACTTCAAATTTCTTTCTCGATCCGCCCTGGCTATGATCATCATTTGACCAGCCTGGATCAGCCCCTTGCGTTTTTTCATGTAGTATTCTGTGTCGTAAATATGCTCCCTTTTCCCCTGCAAAATTTTAACATATGTTTTATTCGTTAGATCGAGTGTTGTTGAGCCTATACGGACTACTTACAAACCAGATATTTATTGGCTAATTGTTCTTAATTAATTTACTAAACTTCCATGCACGGATTATCTGAACTTGTTATATGCTGTTTATCACCATTCACCGATAGACTAACACAAAACTCAATAATATATAAAGAGCAGACCTCATTCAATAATATCTCAAGATCACATGAAAAAACCGATTTGTTCGCCAGTTAAACTAAGATAACTCACTCCAAGAATATCAAAACTCGGTTTAAATTCATGAAAAAATTACAACTCATGGACTCCCCAATACCTAAAGGCTAAAGACGACTCAATGTGATAAACAAAACAAAAGTGGTATCTAATAATAGAGTTAAACAAAGTGAGAGAGAAAATGAAATAAAGTAACTAAGACCTCATCCTCAGAATGTAACTCATCCTCAGAAAGCAAGGGTTGATCAAGAAGAATCTCTGCATCTGCAACCATTATCACAAACTCAGAGATCCAAACGTTGAAACGTAGGATTAAATAATTTCGTAGCTGAAAGAAAAAAAAGTAAGAATCAGGAACAACCTCACGAATCTCAAAGCTGGAAAATAAAAAGAGACAACAATCACATAATTTACGTGTAGATATTAATTAGGGTTTAAGAGGGAACGAGTTTCAGGCTGAGCTATGTTTCTTTCAGGTATGCGTGCGTAAACAATATTAGTACATATATGTACATATCATCTCTTCCAATTGGCCTGCGTATTAGATTTCGGCCCATATTGTTTTTCCCCGACTCTTATTTGATAGGTAGGTATCTAAACGATATATTGAAAAATATATACGACATTGATCATAGTTTATCTCAAAAATAAACAATAATATTCCATAGAAAAAAAATAAACATCATGACTGATTGATCATAGTTTATTTCATCTCAAGATCAATCATCTCTTTCTTCATACTACCAAAAAAAATCATCTCTTTCTTCAGCTATGAAGGACAAGGCAACTAAAAGTCTCGAGCACTATGCAAAGAGACAAACACCCTATAGATAACAAAGCATAAGAAGATGGCTTCTCATTCTGACTCTTCTAACTCCTCAATGACAGCGTGAAAGGCCACATACTGTATTTAGGGTTCTCAAAAGCTCTCTCGTCTATGGTGGTTCATCTGTAAGACTCAAACCAATCGGTTTGTGTAGAGTACAACAAACAAATAGTTAGGCACGAAAAATGTTCTGCTGGTTTGTTATCTGCGTGCTGAGGGGTGAGCTTAGGATGGTGGCTGCCATGTCCCGGGCCTAAATGATGATCCAGAACCTGATGGTTCTGTTGTCCTGCATCATCATCAAAATCACCATTAGCTTGATTGGATTTACGCATACCCAACACAATACATGAGCTCATGTTCATAGACAATAGATTCAGTATATAGTAGCAGTATGTAACAATCAGAAAGAACATTTCATGTTTCAATGAACTTTAGGATTAAAAAAAGGGAAGCCAGCTAGACTTACTTTGGTTCTGGTGGTTCTGCCGTAACTATCTCGGGTTCATGTTCCTTGACCCTGTAAAAGCAATGTGAGAAAACTTGGTTATGGTGGTCTAGTGAAAAATGCTGTGTTTTGCATCAAGAAAAATAGATTGTAAGAAGATTTAACACAAGATAGGATTGGTGTCGAGATATTTTGAATCATGATGATCCACCTTGATTTATCTGCTTCTTCACTAGCTTCCTCTGGTATATCACCTTAAATAATTAACGAACAAACAAAGAAACACGTAGACAGTCAGTCTTACTTACACGAGATTGTGGGAAGCTCGTTATAGTTATAGGAAAACAAGCAACTGCAATAATTTCAGGCCCTTAAATCAACAAATGGCATAAAGTAAACAATTCTTATGTCCCCTCTAAGCTAGCACAGTCAAAATGGACATCTTTTACTATCAGAACTTCATCAGAATCACAGACTTAAAAGTGATGTATCATTCCATGATCTATAGACTATAGTTATCAGTGCAATAGTTACACACGGTAAAGCTGAAAAAGGATCAACAAAATCCCTCAGAAGCATTATTTATCACAAATGACGTCATTCCAAAGACACTTTATGAAGACAGCTTCAGATCTAATGCAACGAAATGTAATGGACACCATTTGATGGTTCAAACACCGCAAAAATATATATGCTTGTCCATAACAATCTTTGTAAAATTATTCAAGGGAATTTCAGAAAAAAAAAATGGAAAAGATGAAACCTAATCAAATGTAATACCTTTAGAATCCGGTGGAAATTGGCGAACAAAGCTTGTCAAATCTGGACCGTCAACTTTACCTTCAAACAGAGGAAAGCCACTTCATATATGAAAAACAAATTGAGCAAATTATGTGAGCACTAAATGTTAACTACCGATGGCCATGACTTTGCGTCCAGTGCCTTCTCTAGCTTTCCTCTCCTCCTCTTCTTTCTTGAGAACTTGACAAGGGATTGAAGGGGGAAAAAAAAAAACAATAAACATTTGCTTAAAACTTGAAGCAAAATATTAAATGCAGCAGAAGCAAAACTAATTTCTCGACTTTGTTCATTCAGAACTTGTAGGTTCCAAGAATGAAGACCTCAAAGTCATATAGCTATTTGCATCCAGAAAAAAAGAACACTGAGACGTTTAAAAAGATAGATAAGTTATGAAAGATGTAAAAATAATAATCTGGAACACATACGAGCAACATTAAGCTTCACACGTTCACGCCTTGCTTCAAGTTCAACCATTTCCTGAACCAGTAAGAAACAACCAACATAAAGGGCCAAAACAAAAGGTACATAGCCACTCTATCCATGGAATGAACACTAAGCTAACAACAAACAATTCCTGATTAAAGAGGAGTTGATATTTTACCTCTGGAGTAGGAGCCTTTTTGCGTTGCCCACTCAGCCAACATATCCATTCAACTACAACATTGATCAAACAAAAAACTGTAACTAGATTCCTGTAAGCATTTATGTATCTTAACCCCAAAGCAAATCAACATAACAAGCCATTTGATGGAGTTTTTAAAAGGAGAGTAGTTTTAGTTACCAGGAATAGAAGTTGGGTCCTGTTCTCGTCTAAAGACAACCCATCTTTTCTCCTTAGCTGAAAAAGTAGAAAGAAGCATATCAGAAAACATCCTTTACTACTTCACAATTAGGACACCAATCAAAATCGTTACAACACGGTCACACCGTAGAAAACCCAAAGAAATTTCATCAAATTGACAAAAGAAAGACGAGAGATTTGGAGGTTAGAAGAAGAAGAAGGATATACTCGCCGAATCCGTCAATCTCTTCGAATCTGGAAAAATACTTGTTACCAGTCTTGTCTACTCCGATGAAACTCTTGCTACTGAATAATCCCGCAAATCTCGCCCATAGCCTCGACATAGCTTCTTTCGTCTTTCAATGATGATCCCCAAAACCAAAATTGAACACAAGACAGACACACGCCCAGGTTCCCCCGATCAAGTCTGCTCCGTCTGGATCAAATTATCCGACCCGATTAAATCACCGGGTCTCGGTTTAGACTCTGATTTTATGTAAACCAGGGATGGAGTACCTACCGGTTTAATTTAAAAAAAACAAAAGCCACCTCCTCTCATTTCAAAACCCTAAAAAACCTGAAATCTTTTCAGTTTCCCACCTCTTAAAAAAACCCCAATTCCAATTTTCCCGCCGCTCCATCGCACCCGCTCCTTCCTTTACAAAAAGCCAATCCTTTGCTACCTTCTCTCGTCAGATCCACTCACATCACAAAATCCAAATGAAAGGAACCTCCGTCTCTCCGGTGAGAAGAAACAACGATGGCTTCCACCGTTACTTGAAACCAGGGGCTCTGGCTCAGATCCGTAACTCTAGAATCAACGCTAGATCCAATTTTCCCCTGTCCCTGACTCACTCTCTAGTCTCGGACCCTTCGCCATCCGAGAGGTCTCTTGTCTTGGCGCCGCAGACGTTGACTATGGACCAGGTGCCCCATCTCTTGAGTAAGATCTATGGTCCGTACCGCATCGGTAGGAAGAAACTCGGCCCTGCGAGATCTGTGGGATTGGAGACGATGTTGGATTTGAACCCTTCTCCAAACTCTGTGCTTGAATCTACTAATGGTAATAGTAACGTCTTGAGTAACGATGTATTAGTTGCTCATTGAATGTAAGCTTTATTTAATATCATAGATTGTTGCTCATTGAATGTAAGCTTTATTTAATATCATAGATTGTTGCTTTGTAACTGATAATATACTCTGGGGAAACATGTTCAATATTCTCATCAGACTTTTTATTTTTACAATAAAAATCTCAAATAAATTATGTCTCCTTCACAATCTAGTATAAGATTGATTTCACTTTGTTAATTGACTATGTATGTTGTTGAATTCAGATTCCCAATTTGGCATTAGATCATAGATTGCTCCTACGTTATTTATTCATGCTTCTCATTGTTTTTGCTCTGTTGTGTATGCTTGGTTTCTGTTGTGTATATTATGTTTGGATCATTACAAGAGATTGGTTTGTTTAACCCACTTGTCTCGGTTTGGTTTTGAAGTTCATCAACCTTTGATAAGGGAAAACAGTATTGATCATAATTATCATGTTCACCGTGATAGGGATCTCGTTTAGGCAGTAGCAAAGCACAACCGAATCATTGGTCATGCTTTCCCTAGCATCAACATTCCAATTTTGCATTATGTTTATTACATTTTCTGTGTCTATAAATTCGGGGAAAATTCATTGGTAATGATGAGAATGCTACTCTGATTATTGTGACAGAGTGAAGGATTGCTAGTAACAGAGTAACCATTCAAACAATTGAGAACTAAAACAGTGTACTAGAGGATAACCTTTTTTTTGGTAGGAATGTATTAGATGATAACTGATTAGCCTTAAAAAAACTCAAATGTGGTTTTCGTTTAGTAATATGAACATTGCAATGTGGTAGACATTTTAACATAGGATAGAACACACAAATCTAGATTGAAAGGCTGTATTCCATGGTTAAACGTAGCGTTTATCTAACATCAACTCCCTCCCTTGCGATATAACCACTTGTGATTTGTTAAATACTAATATTAGCTCCTTTATTTGCTACAATTAAAAAAATAAACGCATAGATTAGATAATCTTAATGAAATATTACTACTTCAAAATTATATAATGGCCCTAAAAAAAACACTCGCTTGTGGTATGAATTTTGTTCAGCTCGCTTGTTGATACTTGAATATGTACTATGGGGGATGATTCTTAACTTCTTACTCACCCACTTATCAGTACTGTTCCGTAAACGAACCACATGGAGAGAGCTTGTTGATATACTTTGATTTTGGACCACAAAATATATTGTTGGTGAAGGCCCGGAATATGCAAAAAGTTGAAACCCTGGCTTTCACAAATCATAGGTTTCCCAAAATTGATTAGGTCAGCTAAGATAAGTTAAAACGTTGAAGTGAGTGATATTTTTTATTATTTAATATTAGTAAACTAACAAAGTTCGATGAATGACGGCTACTCAAAGGGCCCCAAACGCTCGTCATCCATTGAAGAATCTTCCTTTCAAGCTAAAATAACGTTTTGTTTGTTTGTTCTTAGAAAGCAAATCATACTACAACTTATGTTTTTAACCTTTTCAACTCTTGCATGCTTAGTTTAATTGCAAATGCAGTTATTATATATGCACATTTATTAGCCGCCATGGTTAATATTTCATGTAGTTCATAACTTTTAGAAGAAAGAAAAGAAATAATGTACCTCCGTGCATGTTAAATGATTGTCTTCAAGATTTACTGCATTTATTAATCTAAATCTTCTACTATTATCTTTTTAACTGTTTATGAAATCTACTTCAATCAAATTTACGGCAATCTTCTGAATCAGTTAATAGGGGGAAAACGACTAGTATACCACTTACACGAGTAACACAACTATTAATTTTGTTTAGTACTGTAGTTTTTGAAATAGTTATAAAACAAAACCAATCAATAAGTTACTTTCTTGCTCTTTTTGTTGGATATAGCGAAATCCAGATTAATTTGAGATCTATTAACTGTCGAGTAGATCTATAAATGTATGGCTTCATTCAAAATAAGCTCTGAGCATCACCAACTCTAGAACATGCATGCATGCATGGTATTGGTCAGAGACTCAGAGTATCAATATGAAAACTCTGATATCATTGTATTGTCAAGAAAAAGAACGCTATTTACCGAGTCAGCCGGACCTTTGTCAAGCCACCGGCTCAAAATTTTCGATCTTCCAAGGGGATGAATCTGTGAAGTACTTTTTTGGCTGATTTAAGAACAAAAAAAATGGGATATCGATACTAATAAATAACATATTGCATGTGGTACCCATTTTATAGTAAAAAACTGGTATAGCAAATTCAATTCATGATGATTAAATTACTTTCCGTGACGAAAGAAAGTAAAAGTAAAATTGGCCACATATGCTTAAGTGTAGTAGTAGTGTAGTGTACTTTGTTTGACCGTTTAACTCATCTTCGTCATTATGACTATAACACAACAAAATATTGATGATCATAATTAGTGTCCGGACGTATAGTGTATATAAATTCTCACGTCTTTGGAACATACCTAAAAAGACAAAATAAGAACCAATCTATTTATTTGCTCTTCAATCCCACACCTCTTGTGTCACTTTCTTCCTTTCTCTTCTCAAACTTTTAAAGCTATTTGTGCTTCACTTGGCACAGATTATACTCCATAAATCTCATTGTATTATTATATTCTCCCAACTCCCAAGCTTCAATAAATCAAACAAAAAGGTGTGTAGAACGTCTCATATACGAGTTTGTGGCTCTAAGAGTTTTTTTGTCTAATTGAAGGTTTCTCTTTGTCGTCTGTTAGATTTTGTACAAGCAGGTGAGTAAATAATGGAGAAGAACAACATGAGAGACGAGGTATGGAGTTCCTGGAGAGATGGAGACTTTCAAGAAGATGATGTATGGGATGTTCTTGATCATGGATATCAATCATCGTTTATGATTAGTAACCATACCACTAAACCTTGTTTCTCAACCCAAACTAATTTACTTCCAAGCGACCCAAGAATGATTCCGGAGAGGCAGAGGATAGGAGGAATGGCACCCATGAGACAACACTCGGCTCCTCTCAATGTCCCTGATTGGTCAATGGTTCACCCAAAGAAGACAAAAAAGAAAGTTGACCATGATGATAATGTGTCACCGGAGGAATATTTTATGGGACGCAGTCGATCATCGTCGTCTTCGGTTATGGAGGGAGTTGGACGGAAATTGAAAGGAAGAGAGTTGAGCAAAGTTAGGAACGCAATATTGAAGCAAACTGGATTTCTTGAGTAGATCGGTCGACCAAGATTGTATAAATGTTTAGAAAATACCTATATATATATATATGAAACGAATGTCTAGATATTTACGTTGTTTTTAGCAAAAGAATTATTAGGTGATTTCGTTTTTTGTTTTTTGTTTTAAACTCTAGTTTGTTTGGCATACGGCATACCTATACTATAACTGTTGAAAACGGGTGATACAAGATTTACCTAAAGTTAGGTTATCAAAAAGACTTCCAAGTAAAGAAAAGATTGTGTGAACTAAAGATTCATTGAATTACACGATTCAAACCGTCGATGACAACGAAAGTGTGAGGATCTACTCTTCATATATACACATTCTACAAAAATAATAAACTAAACAAAAAATCATAATAATGAAAGAAAAAAAAAGGTAGGGTGAGGTGAGTTGTAAGGGGAAATGGTTGATTGAGGATCATGTGGTGCACTCGTGGTGTTCTGTGGTCATTGTTGATTCCCTTTGTCGCCATTCTTGGACAGCTTGGGAACATGTGATTGCAAAAACTGTAGTATTAAAAAGGACTTTCGTATCGAACCTATTCATTATCATCGTTTATGTTTTTCGTTGGTTTTACACATTAATATTGTTCATCTTGAGATTTTCACAAAATATTCAATATTAGTGAAATATTGAAAGTTTTCTTCCTGAAAAGTGAAAACATAACTAATTAAATGATTTATTTATGGTTTACAGTTTTTGACAAGGTTCGTTGGTCAATTTATTCGTCGGGTGGTCCTGTCGGTAGCTGCAATTTTTTTAATTAGTTTTTCTTTCCCTCTTAATCCAATCTACCTGATATTATTACTACTCTAAAGTCTAAAGTGAAAATTAACTAATAAAGCAAAAAAAATAAAGATATACTATTTTTTATTATCCCCAAACACACAAAATGGGCACTTAATAAGTAAATAAAGATTCGATTCATCTTCTTGCAGCTTCGAATTCTACGCACCAAAGCCACGTTTTTTTTTCTCTCTTGTCGTTTTCTAATACATTCGTCTCTTTACATAGGATCAATCTCAAATCAAAATCTATACTTTCTCTGTTTTTACATTCTCGTTTCCGAGGAGGAGGAAGAAAAAGTATCTCGATCTATTGGATCTGAAAACTACTGAGAAGTTTTGGTCTTTTGGGTTGACTTGACTTGTGGTAGTAGACGGGGGTGAGTCGTCGTGTCTTGAGATGGATGATGTCTCATGTTTAGTAGCTCTTTGAGAGTTTAGGGTTCGACAGATTTCGTAATTAGAAGGAATATACACACGAGAATGTCGTTGAAGCATCATAGAGGAGGAGGATTAGAGCTCTCTGCTTCAAAGAGTTTCGTCTCCAAGAAATGGACTTTATTTCTCTGTATTGGTTTCTTCTGCGCGGGAATCCTCTTCTCCGACAGGTAAATCAAAAACAGCTGCTCTGTATTTTATTTCCTCTGTTTTTACAAGATCATTTGGGACTGTCGGTGGGTTAAATTTTCTCCCAGATTTGTAAATCTAACGACTTTTTTTTTAGAATTCATGCTGTAAAAGTTTTGTATATCTATTAAAAAGGAAATATATATTCGGGGAAATGTGTTTTAAGGTTTCCTGTTTCGATGCATTTATAGACAAAACTACAAAAGTGATATCCTTTATATAGACTTGAGATGCAATATGTAGTTCATGAATGAGCCAAAAAATCAAATTTTTGTGCTACATTTTCGTCTGAAAGTCACAAGCTGATGTGATCCCATAATTGTGTTATAATCTAACTGTGTATGTTGTTGATAGAATGTGGCCAGAGCCTGAAGCCAATATTGTATCAAGGGACACAGTGGCGTCAGATGAACGGATGCGGTTAGAGTCAGAGGATTGTGATTCATCAAAAGTAAGTTTTCTACTCTAATGTGTATTGATGGTACTCATGGATTTTTAGAGCAATTCTTGATTCCTAAGTTGTTTATCAGAAGGGTTTGAAGCGTGAATCAAAAGACATCCTTGGAGAAGTTTACAAGAGTCCAGATGCCATTCAGTAAGTTAAAAAAAAGGATATGATATGGAACATGTTCTTTATATTTTTAATCTCGATTTCGCGTTAAGCTTTTTGGTTTTTGCTTGTATGGTGTTATGCAGAACGCTTGATAAAACGATTTCAAATCTAGAAACAGAATTGGCAGCTGCAAGAGCCGCACAAGAATCCATCGTGAATGGTTCACCCGTTTCTGATGATTTCAAGCTCCCTGAAACTGTTACCAAAAGAAAGTATCTGATGGTTGTTGGGGTCAATACTGCTTTTAG
Source organism: Camelina sativa (assembly GCF_000633955.1). Lineage (NCBI taxonomy): Eukaryota > Viridiplantae > Streptophyta > Magnoliopsida > Brassicales > Brassicaceae > Camelina > Camelina sativa. The sequence goes on from NC_025694.1 coordinate 6,634,331, forward strand.
CAGCAGGAAGCGTAGGGATTCAGTTCGTGCAACTTGGATGCCTCCCGGTATGTTCATCTTGGCAGTGGTTGTTTCAGCCGTAAGTATATTGTTTGTGACTGAACATGGGTCTTCTTTAGGTGAGGATAGAAAGAAGCTCGAGGAAGAGAAAGGGATCGTGATGCGGTTTGTAATAGGCCATAGGTAAAACT